>NW_026700650.1:0-53543 GCF_030435755.1 Ochotona princeps
GATGCTCTACCTGGTTCATTCCTAGATAATGCACTCAAAGTGCACTAAGCATAGAGTGTGAAATCTGAGTTTCCTTGAGAGCTGCTTGGAAGCCTGATGGTGTGTGAAGTTAGTGAGCCAAATGGAGTTGTTCTCCCAGAAGAACAAGTCGGCTGATCCTTCTTCAATATGCCCTTCACCAACATGCAGTGTTTCCTTGATTGAATTAGCTCTCACACCAATATTTGCGTCTAGAGCTTTTGCATTGAGGGCTATCTGAAAACGGCTGTGGCGCTGAAGTTGCCTGTGAATGTGGAGTTGGTGGCATGTGAAACCCGCATGTAAAGTATTCGTTTGTGTGGGATGCTCACCAAGCTTCATTTCAGTCCTAGGCACTCAAACGGCACTAAGCATAGAGTGTGAAAACTGAGTTTCCTTGAGAGCTACTTGGAAGCCTTATGGTGTGTGAAGTTAGTGAGCCAAATGGAGTTGTTTTCCCACAAGAACCACTCGGCTGATCCTTCTTCAATATGCCCTTCACCAACATGCAGTGTTTCCTTAATTGAATTAGCTCTCACACCAATATTTGCGTCTAGAGCCTTTGCATTGAGGGCTATCTGAAAACGGCTGTGGCGCTGAAGCTGCCTGTGAATGTGGAGTTGGTGGCATGTGAAACCCGCATGTGGAGCATTCGTTTCTGTGGGATGCTTTACCAAGTTCATTCCTAGATAATGCACTCAAAGGGCACTAAGCATAGAGTGTGAAAACTGAGTTTTCTTGAGAGCTGCTTGGAAGCCTGATGGTGTGTGAAGTTAGTGAGCCAAATGGAGTTGTTCTCCCACAAGAACCACTCGGCTGATCCTTCTTCAATATGCCCTTCACCAACATGCAGCGTTTCCGTGACTGAATTAGCTCTCACACCAATATTTGTGTCTAGAGCCTTTGCATTGAGGGCTATCTGAAAACGGCTGTGGTGCTGAAGTTGCCTGTGAATGTGGAGTTGGTGGCATGTGAAACCCGCATGTGGAGCATTCGTTTGTGTGGGATGCTCTACCAGGTTCATTCCTAGATAATGCACTCAAAGGGCACTAAGCATAGAGTGTGAAAACTGAGTTTCCTTGAGAGCTGCTTGGAAGCCTGATGGTGTGTAAAGTTAGTGAGCCAAATGCAGTTGTTTTCCCACTAGAACCACTCGGCTGATCCTTCTTCAATATGACCTTCACCAACTTGAAGTGTTTCGTTGATTGAATTAGCTCTCACACCAATATTTGCGTCTAGAGCCTTTGCATTGAGGGCTATCTGAAAACGGCTGTGGCGCTGAAGTTGCCTGTGAATGTGGAGTTGGTGGCATGTGAAACCCGCATGTGGAGCATTCGTTTGTGTGGGATGCTCTACCAGGTTCTTTCCTAAATAATGCACTCAAAGGGCACTAAGCATAGAGTGTGAAAACTGAGTTTCCTTGAGAGCTGCTTGGAAGCCTGATGGTGTGTGAAGTTAGTGAGCCAAATGGAATTGTTCTCCCACAACAAACACTCGGCTGGTCCTTCTTCAATATGCCCTTCAGCAACATGCAGTGTTTCGTTGATTGAATTAGCTCTCACACCAATATTTGCGTCTAGAGCCTTTGCATTGAGGGCCATCTGAAAACGGCTGTGGCTCTGAAGTTGCCTGAGAATGTGGAGTGGGTGGCATGTGAAACCCGCATGTGGAGCTTTCATTTGTGTGGGATGCTCTACCAGGTTCATTCCTAGATAATGCACTCAAAGTGCACTAAGCATAGATTGTGAAAGCTGAGTTTACTTGAGAGCTGCTTGGAAGCCTGATGGTGTGTGAAGTTAGTGAGCCAAATGGAGTTGTTCTCGCACAAGAACCACTCGGCTGATCCTTCTTCAATATGCCCTTCACGAACATGCAGTGTTTCCTTGATTGAATTAGCTCTCACACCAATATTTGCGTCTAGAGCCTTTGCATTGAGGGCTATCTGAAAACGGCTGTGGCGCTGCAGTTGCCTGTGAATGTGGAGTTGGTGGCATGTGAAACCCGCATGTGGAAGATTCGTTTGTGTGGGATGCTCTACCAGGTTCATTCTTAAATAATGCACTCAAAGTGCACCTTCACAGAGTGTGAAAACTGAGTTTCCTTGAGAGCTGCTTGGAAGCCTGATGGTGTGTGAAGTTAGTGAGCCAAATGGAGTTGCTCTCCCACAAGAACCACTCGGCTGATCCTTCTTCAATATGCCCTTCACCAACATGCAGTGTTTCCTTGATTGAATTAGCTCTCACACCAATATTTGCGTCTAAAGCCATTTCATTGAGGGCTATCTGAAAACGGCTGTGGCGCTGAAGTTGCCTGTGAATGTGGAGTTGGTGGCATGTGAAACCCGCATGTGGAGCATTCGTTTGTGTGGGATGCTCTACCAAGTTCATTCCTAGATAATGCACTCAAAGGGCACTAAGCATAGAGTGTGAAAACTGAGTTTCCTTGAGAGCTGCTTGGAAGCCTGATGGTGTGTGAAGTTAGTGAGCTAAATGGAGTTGTTCTCCCACAAGAACCACTCGGCTGATCCTTCTTCAATATGCCCTTCACCAACATGCAGTGTTTCCTTGATTGAATTAGCTCTCACACCAATATTTGTGTCTAGAGCCTTTGCATTGAGGGCTATCTGAAAACGGCTGTGGCGCTGAAGTTGCCTGTGAATGTGGAGTTGCTGGCATGTGAAACCCTCATGTGGAGCATTCGTTTGTGTGGGATGCTAACCAAGCTTCATTTCAGTCAAGACACTTAAAGGGCACTAAGCATAGAGTGTGAAAACTGAGTTTCCTTGGGAGCTGCTTGGAAGCCTGATGGTGTGTGAAGTTAGTGAGCCAAATGGAATTGTTCTCCCACAACAACCACTCGGCTGATCCTTCTTCAATATGCCCTTCACCAACATGCAGTGTTTCCTTGATTGAATTAGCTCTCACACCAATATTTGCGTCTAGAGCCTTTGCATTGAGGGCTATCTGAAAACGGCTGTGGCGCTGAAGTTGCCGGTGAATGTGGAGTTGGTGGCATGTGAAACCCGCATGTGGAGCATTCGTTTGTGTGGGATGCTATACCAGGTTCATTCCTAGATAATGCACTCAAAGGGCACTAAGCATAGAGTGTGAAAACTGAGTTTTCTTGAGAGCTGCTAGGAAGCCAGATGGTGTGTAAAGTTAGTGAGCCAAATGGAGTTGTTCTCCCACAAGAACGACTCGACTGATCCTTCATCAATGTGCCCTTCAACAACATGCAGTGTTTCCTTGATTGAATAAGCTCTCACACCAATATTTGCGTCTAGAGCCTTTGCATTGAGGGCTATCTGAAAACAGCTGTAGCGCTGAAGTTGCCTGTGAATGTGGAGTGGGTGGCATGTGATACAAGAATGTGGAGCTTTCGTTTGTGTGGGATGCTCTACCAGGTTCATTCTTAGATAATGCACTCAAAGGGCACTAAGCATAGAGTGTGAAAACTGAGTTTCCTTGAGAGCTGCTTGGAAGCCTGATGGTGTGTGAAGTTAGTGAGCCAAATGGAGTTGTTCTGCCACAAGAACCACTCGGCTAATCCTTCTTAAATGTGCCCTTCACCAACATGCAGTGTTTCCTTGATTGAATTAGCTCTCACACCAATATTTGCGTCTAGAGCCTTTGCATTGAGGGCTATCTGAAAACGGTTGTGGCGTTGAAGTTGCCTGTGAATGTGGAGTTGGTGGCATGTGAAACCCGCATGTGGAGCATTCATTTGTGTGGGATGCTCACTAAGCTTCATTTCAATCCAATATACTCAAAGGGCACTAAGCATAGAGTGTGAAAACTGAGTTTCCTTGAGAGCTGCTTGGAAGCCTGATGGTGTGTGAAGTTAGTGAGCCAATTGGAGTTGTTCTGCCACAAGAACCACTCGGCCGATCCTTTTTCAATGTGCCCTTCACCAACATGCAGTGTTTCCTTGATTGAATTAGCTCTCACACCAACATTTGCATCTAGAGCGTTTCCATTGAGGTCTATCTGAAAACGGGTGTGGCGCTGAAGTTGCCTGTGAATGTGGAGTTGGTGGCATGTGAAACCCGCATGTGGAGCATTTGTTTTTGTGGGATGCTCTACCTGGTTCATTCCTAGATAATGCACTCAAAGGGCACTAAGCATAGAGTGTGAAAACTGAGTTTCCTTGAGAGCTGCCTGGAAGCCTAATGGTGAGTAAAGTTAGTGAGCCAAATGGAGTTGTTTTCCCACTAGAACCACTCGGCTGATCCTTCTTCAATATGACCTTCACCAACATGAAGTGTTTCCTTGATTGAATTAGCTCTCACACCAATATTTGCGTCTAGAGCTTTTGCATTGAGGGCTATCTGAAAACGGCTGTGGCGCGGAAGTTGCCTGTGAATGTGGAGTTGGTGGCATGTGAAACCCGCATGTGGAGCATTGGTTTGTGTGGGATGCTCTACCAGGTTCTTTCCTAAATAATGCACTCAAAGGGCACTAAGCATAGAGTGTGAAAACTGAGTTTCCTTGAGAGGTGTCTGGAAGCCTGATGGTGTGTGAAGTTAGTGAGCCAAATGGAGTTGTTCTCCCACAAGAACCACTCGGCTGATCCTTCTTCAATATGCCCTTCACCAACATGCATTGTTTCCTTGATTGAATTAGCTCTCACACCAATATTTGTGTCTAGAGCGTTTGCATTGAGGGCTATCTGAAAACAGCTGTGGCGCTGAACTTGCCTGAGAATGTGGAGTTGGTGGCATGTGAAACCCGCATGTGGAGCATTCGTTTGTGTGGGATGCTCTACCAGGTTCTTTCCTAAATAATGCACTCAAAGGGCACTAAGCATAGAGTGTGAAAACTGAGTTTCCTTGAGAGGTGTCTGGAAGCCTGATGGTGTGTGAAGTTAGTGAGCCAAATGGAGTTGTTCTCCCACAAGAACCACTCGGCTGATCCTTCTTCAATATGCCCTTCACCAACATGCATTGTTTCCTTGATTGAATTAGCTCTCACACCAATATTTGTGTCTAGAGCCTTTGCATTGAGGGCTATCTGAAAACAGCTGTGGCGCTGAAGCTTGCCTGAGAATGTGGAGTTGGTGGCATGTGAAACCCGCATGTGGAGCATTCGTTTGTGTGGGATGCTCTACCAGGTTCATTCCTAGATAATGCACTCAAAGGGCACTAAGCATAGAGTGTGAAAACTGAGTTTTCTTGAGAGCTGCTAGGAAGCCAGATGGTGTGTAAAGTTAGTAAGCCAAATGGAGTTGTTCTCCCACAAGAACGACTCGACTGATCGTTCATCAATGTGCCCTTCACCAACATGCAGTGTTTCCTTGATTGAATTAGCTCTCACACCAATATTTGCGTCTAGAGCCTTTGCATTGAGGGCTATCTGAAAAGGGCTGTGGCGCTGAAGCTGCCTGTGAATGTGGAGTTGGTGGCATGTGAAACCCTCATGTGGAGCATTCATTTGTGTGGGATGCTCACTAAGCTTCATTTCAATCCAATATACTCAAAGGGCACTAAGCATAGAGTGTGAAAACTGAGTTTCCTTGAGAGCTGCCTGGAAGCCTGATGGTGTGTGAAGTTAGTGAGCCAAATGGAGTTGTTCTCCCACAAGAACCACTTGGCCGATCCTTTTTCAATGTGCCCTTCACCAACATGCAGTGTTTCCTTGATTGAATTAGCTCTAACACCAACATTTGCATCTAGAGCGTTTCCATTGAGGTCTATCTGAAAACGGGTGTGGCGCTGAAGTTGCCTGTGAATGTGGAGTTGGTGGCATGTGAAACCCGCATGTGGAGCATTTGTTTGTGTGGGATGCTCTACCAGGTTTATTCCTAGATAATGCACTCAAAGGGCACTAAGCATAGAGTGTGAAAACTGAGTTTCCTTGAGAGCTGCCTGGAAGCCTGATGGTGAGTAAAGTTAGTGAGCCAAATGGAGTTGTTTTCCCACTAGAACCACTCGGCATATCCTTCTTCAATATGCCCTTCACCAACATGAAGTGTTTCCTTGATTGAATTAGCTCTCACACCAATATTTGCGTCTAGAGCCTTTGCATTGAGGGCTATCTGAAAACGGCTGTGGCGCTGAAGTTGCCTGTGAATGTGGAGTTGGTGGCATGTGAAACCCGCATGTGGAGCATTCGTTTGTGTGGGACGATCTACCAGGTTCTTTCCTAAATAATGCACTCAAAGGGCACTAAGCATAGAGTGTGAAAACTGAGTTTCCTTGAGAGCTGTCTGGAAGCCTGATGGTGTGTGAAGTTAGTGAGCCAAATGGAGTTGTTCTCCCACAAGAACCACTCGGCTGATCCTTCTTCAATGTGCCCTTCACCAACATGCATTGTTTCCTTGATTGAATTAGCTCTCACACCAATATTTGTATCTAGAGCCTTTGCATTGATGGCTCTCTGAAAACGGCTGTGGCGCTGAAGTTGCCTGTGAATGTGGAGTTGGTGGCATGTGAAACCCTCATGTGGAGCATTCGTTTGTGTGGGATGCTCACCAAGCTTCATTTCAGTCAAGACACTTAAAGGGCACTAAGCATAGAGTGTGAAAACTGAGTTTCCTTGGGAGCTGCTTGGAAGCCTGATGGTGTGTGAAGTTAGTGAGCCAAATGGAATTGTTCTCCCACAAAAACCACTCGGCCGGTCCTTCTTCAATATGCCCTTCACCAACATGCAGTGTTTCCTTGATTGAATTAGCTCTCACACCAATATTTGCGTCTAGAGCCTTTGCATTGAGGGCTATCTGAAAACGGCTGTGGCGCTGAAGTTGCCGGTGAATGTGGAGTTGGTGGCATGTGAAACCCGCATGTGGAGCATTCGTTTGTGTGGGATGCTTTACCAGGTTCATTCCTAGATAATGCACTCAAAGGGCACTAAGCATAGAGTGTGAAAACTGAGTTTTCTTGAGAGCTGCTTGGAAGCCTGATGGTGTGTGAAGTTAGTGAGCCAAATGGAGTTGTTCTCCCACAAGAACCACTCGGCTGATCCTTCTTCAATATGCCCTTCACCAACATGCATTGTTTCCTGGATTGAATTAGCTCTCACACCAATATTTGCGTCTAGAGCCTTTGCATTGAGGGCCATCTGAAAATGGCTGTGACGCTGAAGTTGCCTGAGAATGTGGAGTTGGTGGCATGTGAAACCCGCATGTGGAGCTTTCATTTGTTTGGGATGCTCTACCAGGTTCATTCCTAGATAATGCACTCAAAGTGCACTAAGCATAGATTGTCAAAGCTGAGTTTCCTTGAGAGCTGCTTGGAAGCCTGATGGTGTGTGAAGTTAGTGAGCCAAATGGAGTTGCTCTCCCACAAGAACCACTCGGCCGATCCTTCATCAATGTGCCCTTCAACACCATGCAGTGTTTCCTTGATTGAATTAGCTCTCACACCAACATTTGCATCTAGAGCCTTTGCATTGAGGGCTATCTGAAAACGGCTGTGGCACTGCAGTTGCCTGTGAATGTGGAGTTGGTGGCATGTGAAACCCGCATGTGGAGCATTCGTTTGTGTGGGATGCTCACCAAGCTTCATTTCAGTCCTAGGCACTCAAAGGGCACTAAGCATAGAGTGTGAAAAATGAGTTTCCTTGAGAGCTGTCTGGAAGCCTGATGGTGTGTGAAGTTAGTGAGCCAAATGGAGTTGTTTTCCCACAAGAACCACTCGGCTGATCCTTCTTCAATATGCCCTTCACCAACATGCAGTGTTTCCTTGATTGAATTAGCTCTCACACCAATATTTGCGTCTAAAGCCATTTCATTGAGGGCTATCTGAAAACGGCTGTGGCGCTGAATTTGCCTGTGAATGTGGAGTTGGTGGCATGTGAAACCCGCATGTGGAGCATTCGTTTGTGTGGGATGCTCTACCAAGTTCATTCCTAAATAATGCACTCAAAGGGCACTAAGCATAGAGTGTGAAAACTGAGTTTTCTTGAGAGCTGCTTGGAAGCCTGATGGTGTGTGAAGTTAGTGAGCCAAATGCAGTTGTTCTCCCACAAGAACCACTCTGCAGATCCTTCTTCAATATGCCCTTGACCAACATGCAGTGTTTCCTTGATTGAATTAGCTCTCACACCAATATTTGCATCTAGAGCCTTTGCATTGAGGGCTATCTGAAAATGGCTGTGGCGCTGAAGTTGCCTGAGAATGTGGAGTAGGTGGAATGTGAAACCCGCATGTGGAGCATTCGTTTGTGTAGGATGCTCCACCAGGTTCTTTCCTAAATAATGCACTCAAAGGGCACTAAGCATAGAGTGTGAAAACTGAGTTTCCTTGAGATCTGCCTGATGGTGTGTGAAGTTAGTGAGCCAAATGGAGTTGTTCTCCCATAAGAACCACTCGGCCGATCTTTCTTCAATGTGCCCTTCACCAACATGCAGTGTTTCCTTGATTGAATTAGCTCTAACACCAACATTTGCATCTAGAGCGTTTCCATTGAGGGCTATCTGAAAACTGCTGTGGCGCTGAAGTTGCCTGTGAATGTGGAGTTGGTGGCATGTGAAACCCGCATGTGGAGCATTCGTTTGTGTGGGATGCTCACCAAGCTTCATTTCAGTCCTAGGCACTCAAAGAGCACTAAGCATAGAGTGTGAAAACTGAGTTTCCTTGAGAGCTGCTATGAAGCCTGATGGTGTGTGAAGTTAGTGAGCCAAATGGAGTTGTTCACCCACAAAAACCACTCGGCTGATCCTCCTTCAATATGCCCTTCACCAACATGCAGTGTTTCCTTGATTGAATTAGCTCTCACACCAATATTTGTGTCTAGAGCCTTTGCAATGAGGGCTATCTGAAAACGGCTGTGGCGCTGAAGTTGCCTGTGAATGTGGAGTTGGTGGCATGTGAAACCCTCATGTGGAGCATTCGTTTGTGTGGGATGCTCACCAAGCTTCATTTCAGTCAAGACACTTAAAGGGCACTAAGCATAGAGTGTGAAAACTGAGTTTCCTTGAGAGCTGCTTGGAAGCCTGATGGTGTGTGAAGTTAGTGAGCCAAATGGAATTGTTCTCCCACAACAACCACTCGGCCGGTCCTTCTTCAATATGCCCTTCACCAACATGCAGTGTTTCCTTGATTGAATTAGCTCTCACACCAATATTTGTGTCTAGAGCCTTTGCATTGAGGGCTATCTGAAAACGGCTGTGGCGCTGAAGTTGCCTGAGAATGTGGAGTTGGTGGCATGTGAAACAAGCATGTGGAGCTTTCTTTTGTGTGGGATGCTCTACCAGGTTCATTCCTAGATAATGCACTCAAAGGGCACTAAGCATAGAGTGTGAAAACTGAGTTTCCTTGAGAGCTGTTTGGAAGCCTGATGGTGTGTGAAGTTAGTGAGCCAAATGGAGTTGTTCTCCCACAAGAACCACTCGGCCGATCCTTCTTCAATGTGCCCTTCACCAGCATGCAGTGTTTCCTTGATTGAATTAGCTCTCACACCAATATTTGCGTCTAGAGCCTTTGCACTGAGGGCTATCTGAAAACGGCTGTGGCGCTGAAGTTGCCTGTAAATGTGGAGTTTGTGGCATGTGAAACCCGCATGTGGAGCATTTGTTTGTGAGGGATGCTCTACCAGGTTCATTCCTAGATAATGCACTCTAAGGGCACTAAGCATAGAGTGTGAAAACTGAGTTTCCTTGAGAGCTGCTTGGAAGCCTGATGGTGTGTGAAGTTAGTGAGCCAAATGGAGTTGTTCTCCCACAAGAACCACTCGGCTGATCCTTCTTCAATATGCCCTTCACCAACATGCAGTGTTTCCTTGATTGAATTAGCTCTCACACCAATATTTGCGTCTAGAGCCTTTGCATTGAGGGCTATCTGAAAACAACTGTGGCGCTGAAGTTGCCTGTGAATGTGGAGTTGGTGGCATGTGAAACCCGCATGTGGAGCATTCGTTTGTGTGGGATGCTCACCAAGCTTCATTTCAGTCCTAGGCACTCAAAGGGCACTAAGCATAGAGTGTGAAAACTGAGTTTCCTTGAGAGCTGCTTGGAAGCCTGATGGTGTGTGAAGTTAGTGAGCCAAATAGAGTTGTTCTCCCACAAGAACCACTCGGCTGATCCTTCTTCAATATGACCTTCACCAACACGCAGTGTTTCCTTGATTGAATTAGCTCTCACACCAATATTTGTGTCTAGAGCCTTTGCATTGAGGGCTATCTGAAAACGGCTGTGGCGCTGAAGTTGCCTGAGAATGTGGAGTTGGTGGCATGTGAAACCCGCATGTGGAGCATTCGTTTGTGTGGGATGCTCTACCAGCTTCATTTCAGTCCTAGGCCCTCAAAGGGCACTAAGCATAGAGTGTGAAAACTGAGTTTCCTTGAGAGCTGTTTGGAAGCCTGATGGTGTGTGAAGTTGGTGAGCCAAATGGAGTTGTTCTCCCACAAGAACCACTGGGCTGATCCTTCTTCAATATGCCCTTCACCAACACGCAGTGTTTCCTTGATTGAATTGGCTCTCACACCAATATTGTCGTCTAGAGCCTTTGCATTGAGGGCTATCTGAAAATGGCTGTGGCGTTGAAGTTGCCTGTGAATGTGGAGTTGGTGGCATGTGAAACCCGCATGTGGAGCATTCGTTTGTGTGGGATGCTCTACCAGGTTCATTCCTAGATAATGCACTCAAAGGGCACTAAGCATAGAGTGTGAAAACTGAGTTTCCTTGAGAGCTGCTTGGAAGCCTGATGGTGTGTGAAGTTAGTGAGCCAAATGGAGTTGTTCTCCCACAAGAACCACTCGGCCGATCCTTCTTCAATATGCCCTTCACCAACATGCAGTGTTTCCTTGATTGAATTAGCTCTCACATGAATATTGTCTTCTAGAGCCTTTGCATTGAGGGCTATCTGAAAACGGCTGTGGCGCTGAAGTTGCCTGTGAATGTGGAGTTGGTGGCATGTGAAACCCGCATGTGGAGCATTCGTTTGTGTGGGATGCTCTACCAGGTTCATTCCTAGATAATGCACTCTTAGGGCACTAAGCATAGAGTGTGAAAACTGAGTTTCCTTGAGAGCTGCTTGGAAGCCTGATGGTGTGTGAAGTTAGTGAGCCAAATGGAGTTGTTCTCCCACAAGAACCACTCGGCCGATCCTTCTTCAATATGCCCTTCACCAACATGCAGTGTTTCCTTGATTGAATTAGCTCTCACACCAATATTGGCGTCTAGAGCCTTTGCATTGAGGGCTATCTGAAAACGGCTGTGGCGCTGAAGTTGCCTGTGAATGTGGAGTTGGTGGCATGTGAAACCCGCATGTGGAGCATTCGTTTGTGTGGGATGCTCTACCAGGTTCATTCCTAGATAATGCACTCTTAGGGCACTAAGCATAGAGTGTGAAAACTGAGTTTCCTTGAGAGCTGCTTGGAAGCCTGATGGTGTGTGAAGTTAGTGAGCCAAATGGAGTTGTTCTCCCACAAGAACCACTCGGCTGATCCTTCTTCAATATGCCCTTCACCAACATGCAGTGTTTCCTTGATTGAATTAGCTCTCACACCAATATTTGTGTCTAGAGCCTTTAAATTGAGGGCTATCTGAAAACGGCTGTGGCGCAGAAGTTGCCTGTGAATGTGGAGTTGGTGGCATGTGAAACCCGCTTGTGGAGCATTCGTTTGTGTGGGATGCTCACCAAGATTCATTTCAGTCCTAGGCACTCAAAGGGCACTAGGCATAGAGTGTGAAAACTGAGTTTCCTTGAGAGCTGCTTGGAAGCCTGATGGTGTGTGAAGTTAGTGAGCCAAATGGAGTTGTTCTCCCACAAGAACCACTCGTCCGATCCTTCTTCAATATGCCCTTCACCAACATGCAGTGTTTCCTTGATTGAATTAGCTCTCACACCAATATTTGCGTCTAGAGCCTTTGCATTGAGGGCTATCTGAAAACGGCTGTGGCGCTGAAGTTGCCTGTGAATGTGGAGTTGGGGGCATGTGAAACCCGCATGTGGAGCATTCGTTTGTGTGGGATGCTCACCAAGCTTCATTTCAGTCCTAGGCACTCAAAGGGCACTAAGCATAGAGTGTGAAAACTGAGTTTCCTTGAGAGCTGCTTGAAAGCCTGATGGTGTGTGAAGTTAGTGAGCCAAATGGAGTTGTTCTCCCACAAGAACCACTCGGCTGATCCTTCTTCAATATGCCCTTCACCAACATGCAGCGTTTCCTTGATTGAATTAGCTCTCACACCAATATTTGCGTCTAGAGCCTTTGCATTGAGGGCTATCTGAAAACGGCTGTTTCGCTGAAGTTGCCTGTGAATGTGGAGTTGGTGGCATGTGAAACCCGCATGTGGAGCATTCGTTTGTGTGGGATGCTCACCAAGCTTCATTTCAGTCCTAGGCACTCAAAGGGCACTAAGCATAGAGTGAGAAACCTGAGTTTCCTTGAGAGCTGCTATGAAGCCTGATGGTGTGTGAAGTTAGTGAGCCAAATGGAGTTGTTCTCCCACAAGAACCACTCGGCTGATCCTTCTTCAATATGCCCTTCACCAACATGCAGCGTTTCCTTGATTGAATTAGCTCTCACACCAATATTGGCGTCTAGAGCCTTTGCATTGAGGGCTATCTGAAAACGGCTGTGGCGCTGAAGTTGCCTGTGAATGTGGAGTTGGTGGCATGTGAAACCCGCATGTGGAGCATTCGTTTGTGTGGGATGCTCTACCAGGTTCATTCCTAGATAATGCACTCAAAGGGCACTAAGCATAGAGTGTGAAAACTGAGTTTCCTTGAGAGCTACTTGGAAGCCTGATGGTGTGTGAAGTTAGTGAGCCAAATGGAGTTGTTCTCCCACAAGAACCACTCGGCTGATCCTTCTTCAATATGCCCTTCACCAACATGCAGTGTTTCCTTGATTGAATTAGCTCTCACACCAATATTTGCGTCTAGAGCCTTTGCATTGAGGGCTATCTGAAAACAACTGTGGCGCTCAAGTTGCCTGTGAATGTGGAGTTGGTGGCATGTGAAACCCGCATGTGGAGCATTCGTTTGTGTGGGATGCTCACCAAGCTTCATTTCAGTCCTAGGCACTCAAAGGGCACTAAGCATAGAGTGTGAAAACTGAGTTTCCTTGAGAGCTGTTTGGAAGCCTGATGGTGTGTGAAGTTAGTGAGCCAAATAGAGTTGTTCTCCCACAAGAACCACTCGGCTGATCCTTCTTCAATATGACCTTCACCAACACGCAGTGTTTCCTTGATTGAATTAGCTCTCACACCAATATTTGTGTCTAGAGCCTTTGCATTGAGGGCTATCTGAAAACGGCTGTGGCGCTGAAGTTGCCTGAGAATGTGGAGTTGGTGGCATGTGAAACCCGCATGTGGAGCATTCGTTTGTGTGGGATGCTCTACCAGCTTCATTTCAGTCCTAGGCCCTCAAAGGGCACTAAGCATAGAGTGTGAAAACTGAGTTTCCTTGAGAGCTGTTTGGAAGCCTGATGGTGTGTGAAGTTGGTGAGCCAAATGGAGTTGTTCTCCCACAAGAACCACTCGGCTGATCCTTCTTCAATATGCCCTTCACCAACACGCAGTGTTTCCTTGATTGAATTAGCTCTCACACCAATATTGGCGTCTAGAGCCTTTGCATTGAGGGCTATCTGAAAACGGCTGTGGCGCTGAAGTTGCCTGTGAATGTGGAGTTGGTGGCATGTGAAACCCGCATGTGGAGCATTCGTTTGTGTGGGATGCTCTACCAGGTTCATTCCTAGATAATGCACTCAAAGGGCACTAAGCATAGAGTGTGAAAACTGAGTTTCCTTGAGAGCTGCTTGGAAGCCTGATGGTGTGTGAAGTTAGTGAGCCAAATGGAGTTGTTCTCCCACAAGAACCACTCGGCTGATCCTTCTTCAATATGCCCTTCACCAACATGCAGTGTTTCCTTGATTGAATTAGCTCTCACACCAATATTTGTGTCTAGAGCCTTTGCATTGAGGGCTATCTGAAAACGGCTGTGGCGCTGAAGTTGCCTGTGAATGTGGAGTTGGTGGCATGTGAAACCCGCTTGTGGAGCATTCGTTTGTGTGGGATGCTCACCAAGATTCATTTCAGTCCTAGGCACTCAAAGGGCACTAGGCATAGAGTGTGAAAACTGAGTTTCCTTGAGAGCTGCTTGGAAGCCTGATGGTGTGTGAAGTTAGTGAGCCAAATGGAGTTGTTCTCCCACAAGAACCACTCGTCCGATCCTTCTTCAATATGCCCTTCACCAACATGCAGTGTTTCCTTGATTGAATTAGCTCTCACACCAATATTTGCGTCTAGAGCCTTTGCATTGAGGGCTATCTGAAAACGGCTGTGGCGCTGAAGTTGCCTGTGAATGTGGAGTTGGGGGCATGTGAAACCCGCATGTGGAGCATTCGTTTGTGAGGGATGCTCACCAAGCTTCATTTCAGTCCTAGGCACTCAAAGGGCACTAAGCATAGAGTGTGAAAACTGAGTTTCCTTGAGAGCTGCTTGAAAGCCTGATGGTGTGTGAAGTTAGTGAGCCAAATGGAGTTGTTCTCCCACAAGAACAACTCGGCTGATCCTTCTTCAATATGCCCTTCACCAACATGCAGCGTTTCCTTGATTGAATTAGCTCTCACACCAATATTTGAGTCTAGAGCCTTTGCATTGAGGGCTATCTGAAAACGGCTGTTTCGCTGAAGTTGCCTGTGAATGTGGAGTTGGTGGCATGTGAAACCCGCATGTGGAGCATTCGTTTGTGTGGGATGCTCACCAAGCTTCATTTCAGTCCTAGGCACTCAAAGGGCACTAAGCATAGAGTGAGAAACCTGAGTTTCCTTGAGAGCTGCTATGAAGCCTGATGGTGTGTGAAGTTAGTGAGCCAAATGGAGTTGTTCTCCCACAAGAACCACTCGGCTGATCCTTCTTCAATATGCCCTTCACCAACATGCAGCGTTTCCTTGATTGAATTAGCTCTCACACCAATATTGGCGTCTAGAGCCTTTGCATTGAGGGCTATCTGAAAACGGCTGTGGCGCTGAAGTTGCCTGTGAATGTGGAGTTGGTGGCATGTGAAACCCGCATGTGGAGCATTCGTTTGTGTGGGATGCTCTACCAGGTTCATTCCTAGATAATGCACTCAAAGGGCACTAAGCATAGAGTGTGAAAACTGAGTTTCCTTGAGAGCTACTTGGAAGCCTGATGGTGTGTGAAGTTAGTGAGCCAAATGGAGTTGTTCTCCCACAAGAACCACTCGGCTGATCCTTCTTCAATATGCCCTTCACCAACATGCAGTGTTTCCTTGATTGAATTAGCTCTCACACCAATATTTGCGTCTAGAGCCTTTGCATTGAGGGCTATCTGAAAACAACTGTGGCGCTCAAGTTGCCTGTGAATGTGGAGTTGGTGGCATGTGAAACCCGCATGTGGAGCATTCGTTTGTGTGGGATGCTCACCAAGCTTCATTTCAGTCCTAGGCACTCAAAGGGCACTAAGCATAGAGTGTGAAAACTGAGTTTCCTTGAGAGCTGCTTGGAAGCCTGATGGTGTGTGAAGTTAGTGAGCCAAATGGAGTTGTTCTCCCACAAGAACCACTCGGCCGATCCTTCTTCAATATGCCCTTCACCAACATGCAGTGTTTCCTTGATTGAATTAGCTCTCTCATGAATATTGTCTTCTAGAGCCTTTGCATTGAGGGCTATCTGAAAACGGCTGTGGCGCTGAAGTTGCCTGTGAATGTGGAGTTGGTGGCATGTGAAACCCGCATGTGGAGCATTCGTTTGTGTGGGATGCTCTACCAGGTTCATTCCTAGATAATGCACTCTTAGGGCACTAAGCATAGAGTGTGAAAACTGAGTTTCCTTGAGAGCTGCTTGGAAGCCTGATGGTGTGTGAAGTTAGTGAGCCAAATGGAGTTGTTCTCCCACAAGAACCACTCGGCCGATCCTTCTTCAATATGCCCTTCACCAACATGCAGTGTTTCCTTGATTGAATTAGCTCTCACACCAATATTGGCGTCTAGAGCCTTTGCATTGAGGGCTATCTGAAAACGGCTGTGGCGCTGAAGTTGCCTGTGAATGTGGAGTTGGTGGCATGTGAAACCCGCATGTGGAGCATTCGTTTGTGTGGGATGCTCTACCAGGTTCATTCCTAGATAATGCACTCTTAGGGCACTAAGCATAGAGTGTGAAAACTGAGTTTCCTTGAGAGCTGCTTGGAAGCCTGATGGTGTGTGAAGTTAGTGAGCCAAATGGAGTTGTTCTCCCACAAGAACCACTCGGCTGATCCTTCTTCAATATGCCCTTCACCAACATGCAGTGTTTCCTTGATTGAATTAGCTCTCACACCAATATTTGTGTCTAGAGCCTTTAAATTGAGGGCTATCTGAAAACGGCTGTGGCGCAGAAGTTGCCTGTGAATGTGGAGTTGGTGGCATGTGAAACCCGCTTGTGGAGCATTCGTTTGTGTGGGATGCTCACCAAGATTCATTTCAGTCCTAGGCACTCAAAGGGCACTAGGCATAGAGTGTGAAAACTGAGTTTCCTTGAGAGCTGCTTGGAAGCCTGATGGTGTGTGAAGTTAGTGAGCCAAATGGAGTTGTTCTCCCACAAGAACCACTCGTCCGATCCTTCTTCAATATGCCCTTCACCAACATGCAGTGTTTCCTTGATTGAATTAGCTCTCACACCAATATTTGCGTCTAGAGCCTTTGCATTGAGGGCTATCTGAAAACGGCTGTGGCGCTGAAGTTGCCTGTGAATGTGGAGTTGGGGGCATGTGAAACCCGCATGTGGAGCATTCGTTTGTGTGGGATGCTCACCAAGCTTCATTTCAGTCCTAGGCACTCAAAGGGCACTAAGCATAGAGTGTGAAAACTGAGTTTCCTTGAGAGCTGCTTGAAAGCCTGATGGTGTGTGAAGTTAGTGAGCCAAATGGAGTTGTTCTCCCACAAGAACCACTCGGCTGATCCTTCTTCAATATGCCCTTCACCAACATGCAGCGTTTCCTTGATTGAATTAGCTCTCACACCAATATTTGCGTCTAGAGCCTTTGCATTGAGGGCTATCTGAAAACGGCTGTTTCGCTGAAGTTGCCTGTGAATGTGGAGTTGGTGGCATGTGAAACCCGCATGTGGAGCATTCGTTTGTGTGGGATGCTCACCAAGCTTCATTTCAGTCCTAGGCACTCAAAGGGCACTAAGCATAGAGTGAGAAACCTGAGTTTCCTTGAGAGCTGCTATGAAGCCTGATGGTGTGTGAAGTTAGTGAGCCAAATGGAGTTGTTCTCCCACAAGAACCACTCGGCTGATCCTTCTTCAATATGCCCTTCACCAACATGCAGCGTTTCCTTGATTGAATTAGCTCTCACACCAATATTGGCGTCTAGAGCCTTTGCATTGAGGGCTATCTGAAAACGGCTGTGGCGCTGAAGTTGCCTGTGAATGTGGAGTTGGTGGCATGTGAAACCCGCATGTGGAGCATTCGTTTGTGTGGGATGCTCTACCAGGTTCATTCCTAGATAATGCACTCAAAGGGCACTAAGCATAGAGTGTGAAAACTGAGTTTCCTTGAGAGCTACTTGGAAGCCTGATGGTGTGTGAAGTTAGTGAGCCAAATGGAGTTGTTCTCCCACAAGAACCACTCGGCTGATCCTTCTTCAATATGCCCTTCACCAACATGCAGTGTTTCCTTGATTGAATTAGCTCTCACACCAATATTTGCGTCTAGAGCCTTTGCATTGAGGGCTATCTGAAAACAACTGTGGCGCTCAAGTTGCCTGTGAATGTGGAGTTGGTGGCATGTGAAACCCGCATGTGGAGCATTCGTTTGTGTGGGATGCTCACCAAGCTTCATTTCAGTCCTAGGCACTCAAAGGGCACTAAGCATAGAGTGTGAAAACTGAGTTTCCTTGAGAGCTGTTTGGAAGCCTGATGGTGTGTGAAGTTAGTGAGCCAAATAGAGTTGTTCTCCCACAAGAACCACTCGGCTGATCCTTCTTCAATATGACCTTCACCAACACGCAGTGTTTCCTTGATTGAATTAGCTCTCACACCAATATTTGTGTCTAGAGCCTTTGCATTGAGGGCTATCTGAAAACGGCTGTGGCGCTGAAGTTGCCTGAGAATGTGGAGTTGGTGGCATGTGAAACCCGCATGTGGAGCATTCGTTTGTGTGGGATGCTCTACCAGCTTCATTTCAGTCCTAGGCCCTCAAAGGGCACTAAGCATAGAGTGTGAAAACTGAGTTTCCTTGAGAGCTGTTTGGAAGCCTGATGGTGTGTGAAGTTGGTGAGCCAAATGGAGTTGTTCTCCCACAAGAACCACTCGGCTGATCCTTCTTCAATATGCCCTTCACCAACACGCAGTGTTTCCTTGATTGAATTAGCTCTCACACCAATATTGGCGTCTAGAGCCTTTGCATTGAGGGCTATCTGAAAACGGCTGTGGCGCTGAAGTTGCCTGTGAATGTGGAGTTGGTGGCATGTGAAACCCGCATGTGGAGCATTCGTTTGTGTGGGATGCTCTACCAGGTTCATTCCTAGATAATGCACTCAAAGGGCACTAAGCATAGAGTGTGAAAACTGAGTTTCCTTGAGAGCTGCTTGGAAGCCTGATGGTGTGTGAAGTTAGTGAGCCAAATGGAGTTGTTCTCCCACAAGAACCACTCGGCTGATCCTTCTTCAATATGCCCTTCACCAACATGCAGTGTTTCCTTGATTGAATTAGCTCTCACACCAATATTTGTGTCTAGAGCCTTTGCATTGAGGGCTATCTGAAAACGGCTGTGGCGCTGAAGTTGCCTGTGAATGTGGAGTTGGTGGCATGTGAAACCCGCTTGTGGAGCATTCGTTTGTGTGGGATGCTCACCAAGATTCATTTCAGTCCTAGGCACTCAAAGGGCACTAGGCATAGAGTGTGAAAACTGAGTTTCCTTGAGAGCTGCTTGGAAGCCTGATGGTGTGTGAAGTTAGTGAGCCAAATGGAGTTGTTCTCCCACAAGAACCACTCGTCCGATCCTTCTTCAATATGCCCTTCACCAACATGCAGTGTTTCCTTGATTGAATTAGCTCTCACACCAATATTTGCGTCTAGAGCCTTTGCATTGAGGGCTATCTGAAAACGGCTGTGGCGCTGAAGTTGCCTGTGAATGTGGAGTTGGGGGCATGTGAAACCCGCATGTGGAGCATTCGTTTGTGAGGGATGCTCACCAAGCTTCATTTCAGTCCTAGGCACTCAAAGGGCACTAAGCATAGAGTGTGAAAACTGAGTTTCCTTGAGAGCTGCTTGAAAGCCTGATGGTGTGTGAAGTTAGTGAGCCAAATGGAGTTGTTCTCCCACAAGAACAACTCGGCTGATCCTTCTTCAATATGCCCTTCACCAACATGCAGCGTTTCCTTGATTGAATTAGCTCTCACACCAATATTTGAGTCTAGAGCCTTTGCATTGAGGGCTATCTGAAAACGGCTGTTTCGCTGAAGTTGCCTGTGAATGTGGAGTTGGTGGCATGTGAAACCCGCATGTGGAGCATTCGTTTGTGTGGGATGCTCACCAAGCTTCATTTCAGTCCTAGGCACTCAAAGGGCACTAAGCATAGAGTGAGAAACCTGAGTTTCCTTGAGAGCTGCTATGAAGCCTGATGGTGTGTGAAGTTAGTGAGCCAAATGGAGTTGTTCTCCCACAAGAACCACTCGGCTGATCCTTCTTCAATATGCCCTTCACCAACATGCAGCGTTTCCTTGATTGAATTAGCTCTCACACCAATATTGGCGTCTAGAGCCTTTGCATTGAGGGCTATCTGAAAACGGCTGTGGCGCTGAAGTTGCCTGTGAATGTGGAGTTGGTGGCATGTGAAACCCGCATGTGGAGCATTCGTTTGTGTGGGATGCTCTACCAGGTTCATTCCTAGATAATGCACTCAAAGGGCACTAAGCATAGAGTGTGAAAACTGAGTTTCCTTGAGAGCTACTTGGAAGCCTGATGGTGTGTGAAGTTAGTGAGCCAAATGGAGTTGTTCTCCCACAAGAACCACTCGGCTGATCCTTCTTCAATATGCCCTTCACCAACATGCAGTGTTTCCTTGATTGAATTAGCTCTCACACCAATATTTGCGTCTAGAGCCTTTGCATTGAGGGCTATCTGAAAACAACTGTGGCGCTCAAGTTGCCTGTGAATGTGGAGTTGGTGGCATGTGAAACCCGCATGTGGAGCATTCGTTTGTGTGGGATGCTCACCAAGCTTCATTTCAGTCCTAGGCACTCAAAGGGCACTAAGCATAGAGTGTGAAAACTGAGTTTCCTTGAGAGCTGCTTGGAAGCCTGATGGTGTGTGAAGTTAGTGAGCCAAATGGAGTTGTTCTCCCACAAGAACCACTCGGCTGATCCTTCTTCAATATGCCCTTCACCAACACGCAGTGTTTCCTTGATTGAATTAGCTCTCACACCAATATTTGTGTCTAGAGCCTTTGCATTGAGGGCTATCTGAAAACGGCTGTGGCGCTGAAGTTGCCTGAGAATGTGGAGTTGGTGGCATGTGAAACCCGCATGTGGAGCATTCGTTTGTGTGGGATGCTCTACCAGCTTCATTTCAGTCCTAGGCCCTCAAAGGGCACTAAGCATAGAGTGTGAAAACTGAGTTTCCTTGAGAGCTGTTTGGAAGCCTGATGGTGTGTGAAGTTGGTGAGCCAAATGGAGTTGTTCTCCCACAAGAACCACTGGGCTGATCCTTCTTCAATATGCCCTTCACCAACATGCAGCGTTTCCTTGATTGAATTGGCTCTCACACCAATATTGGCGTCTAGAGCCTTTGCATTGAGGGCTATCTGAAAATGGCTGTGGCGTTGAAGTTGCCTGTGAATGTGGAGTTGGTGGCATGTGAAACCCGCATGTGGAGCATTCGTTTGTGTTGGATGCTCTACCAGGTTCATTCCTAGATAATGCACTCAAAGGGCACTAAGCATAGAGTGTGAAAACTGAGTTTCCTTGGGAGCAGCTTGGAAGCCTGATGGTGTGTGAAGTTAGTGAGCCAAATGGAGTTGTTCTCCCACAAGAACCACTCGGCCGATCCTTCTTCAATATGCCCTTCATCAGCATGCAGTGTTTCCTTGATTGAATTAGCTCTCACATGAATATTGTCTTCTAGAGCCTTTGCATTGAGGGCTATCTGAAAACGGCTGTGGCGCTGAAGTTGCCTGTGAATGTGGAGTTGGTGGCATGTGAAACCCGCATGTGGAGCATTCGTTTGTGTGGGATGCTCTACCAGGTTCATTCCTAGATAATGCACTCAAAGGGCACTAAGCATAGAGTGTGAAAACTGAGTTTCCTTGAGAGCTGCTTGGAAGCCTGATGGTGTGTGAAGTTAGTGAGCCAAATGGAGTTGTTCTCCCACAAGAACCACTCGGCCGATCCTTCTTCAATATGCCCTTCACCAACATGCAGTGTTTCCTTGATTGAATTAGCTCTCACACCAATATTGGCGTCTAGAGCCTTTGCATTGAGGGCTATCTGAAAACGGCTGTGGCGCTGAAGTTGCCTGTGAATGTGGAGTTGGTGGCATGTGAAACCCGCATGTGGAGCATTCGTTTGTGTGGGATGCTCTACCAGGTTCATTCCTAGATAATGCACTCAAAGGGCACTAAGCATAGAGTGTGAAAACTGAGTTTCCTTGAGAGCTGCTTGGAAGCCTGATGGTGTGTGAAGTTAGTGAGCCAAATGGAGTTGTTCTCCCACAAGAACCACTCGGCTGATCCTTCTTCAATATGCCCTTCACGAACATGCAGCGTTTCCTTGATTGAATTAGCTCTCACACCAATATTTGCGTCTAGAGCTTTTGCATTGAGGGCTATCTGAAAACGGCTGTTTCGCTGAAGTTGCCTGTAAATGTGGAGTTGGTGGCATGTGAAACCCGCGTGTGGAGCATTCGTTTGTGTGGGATGCTCACCAAGCTTCATTTCAGTCCTAGGCACTCAAAGGGCACTAAGCATAGAGTGTGAAAACTGAGTTTCCTTGAGAGCTACTTGGAAGCCTGATGGTGTGTGAAGTTAGTGAGCCAAATGGAGTTGTTCTCCCACAAGAACCACTCGGCCGATCCTTCTTCAATATGCCCTTCATCAGCATGCAGTGTTTCCTTGATTGAATTAGCTCTCACACCAATATTTGCCTCTAGAGCCTTTGCATTGAGGGCTATCTGAAAACGGCTGTGGCGCTGAAGTTGCCTGTGAATGTGGAGTTGGGGGCATGTGAAACCCGCATGTGGAGCATTCGTTTGTGTGGGATGCTCACCAAGCTTCATTTCAGTCCTAGGCACTCAAAGGGCACTAAGCATAGAGTGTGAAAACTGAGTTTCCTTGAGAGCTGCTTGGAAGCCTGATGGTGTGTGAAGTTAGTGAGCCAAATGGAGTTGTTCTCCCACAAGAACCACTCGGCTGATCCTTCTTCAATATGCCCTTCACCAACATGCAGCGTTTCCTTGATTGAATTAGCTCTCACACCAATATTTGCGTCTAGAGCCTTTGCATTGAGGGCTATCTGAAAACGGCTGTTTCGCTGAAGTTGCCTGTGAATGTGGAGTTGGTGGCATGTGAAACCCGCATGTGGAGCATTCGTTTGTGTGGGATGCTCACCAAGCTTCATTTCAGTCCTAGGCACTCAAAGGGCACTAAGCATAGAGTGTGAAACCTGAGTTTCCTTGAGAGCTGCTATGAAGCCTGATGGTGTGTGAAGTTAGTGAGCCAAATGGAGTTGTTCTCCCACAAGAACCACTCGGCTGATCCTTCTTCAATATGCCCTTCACCAACATGCAGTGTTTCCTTGATTGAATTAGCTCTCACACCAATATTTGCGTCTAGAGCCTTTGCATTGAGGGCTATCTGAAAACGGCTGTGGCGCTGAAGTTGCCTGTGAATGTGGAGTTGGTGGCATGTGAAACCCGCATGTGGAGCATTCGTTTGTGTGGGATGCTGTACGAGGTTCATTCCTAGATAATGCACTCAAAGGGCACTAAGCATAGAGTGTGAAAACTGAGTTTCCTTGAGAGCTGCTATGAAGCCTGATGGTGTGTGAAGTTAGTGAGCCAAATGGAGTTGTTCTCCCACAAGAACCACTCGGCTGATCCTTCTTCAATATGCCCTTCACGAACATGCAGCGTTTCCTTGATTGAATTAGCTCTCACACCAATATTGGCGTCTAGAGCCTTTGCATTGAGGGCTATCTGAAAACGGCTGTGGCGCTGAAGTTGCCTGTGAATGTGGAGTTGGTGGCATGTGAAACCCGCATGTGGAGCATTCGTTTGTGTGGGATGCTCACCAAGCTTCATTTCAGTCCTAGGCACTCAAAGGGCACTAAGCATAGAGTGTGAAAACTGAGTTTCCTTGAGAGCTACTTGGAAGCCTGATGGTGTGTGAAGTTAGTGAGCCAAATGGAGTTGTTCTCCCACAAGAACCACTCGGCCGATCCTTCTTCAATATGCCCTTCATCAGCATGCAGTGTTTCCTTGATTGAATTAGCTCTCACACCAATATTTGCGTCTAGAGCCTTTGCATTGAGGGCTATCTGAAAACGGCTGTGGCGCTGAAGTTGCCTGTGAATGTGGAGTTGGGGGCATGTGAAACCCGCATGTGGAGCATTCGTTTGTGTGGGATGCTCACCAAGCTTCATTTCAGTCCTAGGCACTCAAAGGGCACTAAGCATAGAGTGTGAAAACTGAGTTTCCTTGAGAGCTGCTTGGAAGCCTGATGGTGTGTGAAGTTAGTGAGCCAAATGGAGTTGTTCTCCCACAAGAACCACTCGGCTGATCCTTCTTCAATATGCCCTTCACCAACATGCAGCGTTTCCTTGATTGAATTAGCTCTCACACCAATATTTGCGTCTAGAGCCTTTGCATTGAGGGCTATCTGAAAACGGCTGTGGCGCTGAAGTTGCCTGTGAATGTGGAGTTGGTGGCATTTGAAACCCGCATGTGGAGCATTCGTTTGTGTGGGATGCTCACCAAGCTTCATTTCAGTCCTAGGCACTCAAAGGGCACTAAGCATAGAGTGTGAAACCTGAGTTTCCTTGAGAGCTGCTATGAAGCCTGATGGTGTGTGAAGTTAGTGAGCCAAATGGAGTTGTTCTCCCACAAGAACCACTCGGCTGATCCTTCTTCAATATGCCCTTCACCAACATGCAGCGTTTCCTTGATTGAATTAGCTCTCACACCAATATTGGCGTCTAGAGCCTTTGCATTGAGGGCTATCTGAAAACGGCTGTGGCGCTGAAGTTGCCTGTGAATGTGGAGTTGGTGGCATGTGAAACCCGCATGTGGAGCATTCGTTTGTGTGGGATGCTCACCAAGCTTCATTTCAGTCCTAGGCACTCAAAGGGCACTAAGCATAGAGTGTGAAAACTGAGTTTCCTTGAGAGCTGCTTGGAAGCCTGATGGTGTGTGAAGTTAGTGAGCCAAATGGAGTTGTTCTCCCACAAGAACCACTCGGCTGATCCTTCTTCAATATGACCTTCACCAACACGCAGTGTTTCCTTGATTGAATTAGCTCTCACACCAATATTTGTGTCTAGAGCCTTTGCATTGAGGGCTATCTGAAAACGGCTGTTTCGCTGAAGTTGCCTGTGAATGTGGAGTTGGTGGCATGTGAAACCCGCATGTGGAGCATTCGTTTGTGTGGGATGCTCTACCAGGTTCATTCCTAGATAATGCACTCTTAGGGCACTAAGCATAGAGTGTGAAAACTGAGTTTCCTTGAGAGCTGCTTGGAAGCCTGATGGTGTGTGAAGTTAGTGAGCCAAATGGAGTTGTTCTCCCACAAGAACCACTCGGCCGATCCTTCTTCAATATGCCCTTCACCAACATGCAGTGTTTCCTTGATTGAATTAGCTCTCACACCAATATTGGCGTCTAGAGCCTTTGCATTGAGGGCTATCTGAAAACGGCTGTGGCGCTGAAGTTGCCTGTGAATGTGGAGTTGGTGGCATGTGAAACCCGCATGTGGAGCATTCGTTTGTGTGGGATGCTCTACCAGGTTCATTCCTAGATAATGCACTCAAAGGGCACTAAGCATAGAGTGTGAAAACTGAGTTTCCTTGAGAGCTGCTTGGAAGCCTGATGGTGTGTGAAGTTAGTGAGCCAAATGGAGTTGTTCTCCCACAAGAACCACTCGGCTGATCCTTCTTCAATATGCCCTTCACCAACATGCAGTGTTTCCTTGATTGAATTAGCTCTCACACCAATATTTGTGTCTAGAGCCTTTGCATTGAGGGCTATCTGAAAACGGCTGTGGCGCTGAAGTTGCCTGTGAATGTGGAGTTGGTGGCATGTGAAACCCGCTTGTGGAGCATTCGTTTGTGTGGGATGCTCACCAAGCTTCCTTTCAGTCCTAGGCACTCAAAGGGCACTAGGCATAGAGTGTGAAAACTGAGTTTCCTTGAGAGCTGCTTGGAAGCCTGATGGTGTGTGAAGTTAGTGAGCCAAATGGAGTTGTTCTCCCACAAGAACCACTCGTCCGATCCTTCTTCAATATGCCCTTCACGAAATGCAGTGTTTCCTTGATTGAATTAGCTCTCACACCAATATTTGCGTCTAGAGCCTTTGCATTGAGGGCTATCTGAAAACGGCTGTGGCGCTGAAGTTGCCTGTGAATGTGGAGTTGGGGGCATGTGAAACCCGCATGTGGAGCATTCGTTTGTGTGGGATGCTCACCAAGCTTCATTTCAGTCCTAGGCACTCAAAGGGCACTAAGCATAGAGTGTGAAAACTGAGTTTCCTTGAGAGCTGCTTGAAAGCCTGATGGTGTGTGAAGTTAGTGAGCCAAATGGAGTTGTTCTCCCACAAGAACCACTCGGCTGATCCTTCTTCAATATGCCCTTCACCAACATGCAGCGTTTCCTTGATTGAATTAGCTCTCACACCAATATTTGCGTCTAGAGCCTTTGCATTGAGGGCTATCTGAAAACGGCTGTTTCGCTGAAGTTGCCTGTGAATGTGGAGTTGGTGGCATGTGAAACCCGCATGTGGAGCATTCGTTTGTGTGGGATGCTCACCAAGCTTCATTTCAGTCCTAGGCACTCAAAGGGCACTAAGCATAGAGTGAGAAACGTGAGTTTCCTTGAGAGCTGCTATGAAGCCTGATGGTGTGTGAAGTTAGTGAGCCAAATGGAGTTGTTCTCCCACAAGAACCACTCGGCTGATCCTTCTTCAATATGCCCTTCACCAACATGCAGCGTTTCCTTGATTGAATTAGCTCTCACACCAATATTGGCGTCTAGAGCCTTTGCATTGAGGGCTATCTGAAAACGGCTGTGGCGCTGAAGTTGCCTGTGAATGTGGAGTTGGTGGCATGTGAAACCCGCATGTGGAGCATTCGTTTGTGTGGGATGCTCTACCAGGTTCATTCCTAGATAATGCACTCAAAGGGCACTAAGCATAGAGTGTGAAAACTGAGTTTCCTTGAGAGCTGCTTGGAAGCCTGATGGTGTGTGAAGTTAGTGAGCCAAATGGAGTTGTTCTCCCACAAGAACCACTCGGCTGATCCTTCTTCAATATGCCCTTCACGAACATGCAGCGTTTCCTTGATTGAATTAGCTCTCACACCAATATTTGCGTCTAGAGCTTTTGCATTGAGGGCTATCTGAAAACGGCTGTTTCGCTGAAGTTGCCTGTAAATGTTGAGTTGGTGGCATGTGAAACCCGCGTGTGGAGCATTCGTTTGTGTGGGATGCTCACCAAGCTTCATTTCAGTCCTAGGCACTCAAAGGGCACTAAGCATAGAGTGTGAAAACTGAGTTTCCTTGAGAGCTACTTGGAAGCCTGATGGTGTGTGAAGTTAGTGAGCCAAATGGAGTTGTTCTCCCACAAGAACCACTCGGCCGATCCTTCTTCAATATGCCCTTCATCAGCATGCAGTGTTTCCTTGATTGAATTAGCTCTCACACCAATATTTGCCTCTAGAGCCTTTGCATTGAGGGCTATCTGAAAACGGCTGTGGCGCTGAAGTTGCCTGTGAATGTGGAGTTGGGGGCATGTGAAACCCGCATGTGGAGCATTCGTTTGTGTGGGATGCTCACCAAGCTTCATTTCAGTCCTAGGCACTCAAAGGGCACTAAGCATAGAGTGTGAAAACTGAGTTTCCTTGAGAGCTGCTTGGAAGCCTGATGGTGTGTGAAGTTAGTGAGCCAAATGGAGTTGTTCTCCCACAAGAACCACTCGGCTGATCCTTCTTCAATATGCCCTTCACCAACATGCAGCGTTTCCTTGATTGAATTAGCTCTCACACCAATATTTGCGTCTAGAGCCTTTGCATTGAGGGCTATCTGAAAACGGCTGTTTCGCTGAAGTTGCCTGTGAATGTGGAGTTGGTGGCATGTGAAACCCGCATGTGGAGCATTCGTTTGTGTGGGATGCTCACCAAGCTTCATTTCAGTCCTAGGCACTCAAAGGGCACTAAGCATAGAGTGTGAAACGTGAGTTTCCTTGAGAGCTGCTATGAAGCCTGATGGTGTGTGAAGTTAGTGAGCCAAATGGAGTTGTTCTCCCACAAGAACCACTCGGCTGATCCTTCTTCAATATGCCCTTCACCAACATGCAATGTTTCCTTGATTGAATTAGCTCTCACACCAATATTTGCGTCTAGAGCCTTTGCATTGAGGGCTATCTGAAAACGGCTGTGGCGCTGAAGTTGCCTGTGAATGTGGAGTTGGTGGCATGTGAAACCCGCATGTGGAGCATTCGTTTGTGTGGGATGCTGTACGAGGTTCATTCCTAGATAATGCACTCAAAGGGCACTAAGCATAGAGTGTGAAAACTGAGTTTCCTTGAGAGCTGCTATGAAGCCTGATGGTGTGTGAAGTTAGTGAGCCAAATGGAGTTGTTCTCCCACAAGAACCACTCGGCTGATCCTTCTTCAATATGCCCTTCACGAACATGCAGCGTTTCCTTGATTGAATTAGCTCTCACACCAATATTGGCGTCTAGAGCCTTTGCATTGAGGGCTATCTGAAAACGGCTGTGGCGCTGAAGTTGCCTGTGAATGTGGAGTTGGTGGCATGTGAAACCCGCATGTGGAGCATTCGTTTGTGTGGGATGCTCACCAAGCTTCATTTCAGTCCTAGGCACTCAAAGGGCACTAAGCATAGAGTGTGAAAACTGAGTTTCCTTGAGAGCTACTTGGAAGCCTGATGGTGTGTGAAGTTAGTGAGCCAAATGGAGTTGTTCTCCCACAAGAACCACTCGGCCGATCCTTCTTCAATATGCCCTTCATCAGCATGCAGTGTTTCCTTGATTGAATTAGCTCTCACACCAATATTTGCCTCTAGAGCCTTTGCATTGAGGGCTATCTGAAAACGGCTGTGGCGCTGAAGTTGCCTGTGAATGTGGAGTTGGGGGCATGTGAAACCCGCATGTGGAGCATTCGTTTGTGTGGGATGCTCACCAAGCTTCATTTCAGTCCTAGGCACTCAAAGGGCACTAAGCATAGAGTGTGAAAACTGAGTTTCCTTGAGAGCTGCTTGGAAGCCTGATGGTGTGTGAAGTTAGTGAGCCAAATGGAGTTGTTCTCCCACAAGAACCACTCGGCTGATCCTTCTTCAATATGCCCTTCACCAACATGCAGCGTTTCCTTGATTGAATTAGCTCTCACACCAATATTTGCGTCTAGAGCCTTTGCATTGAGGGCTATCTGAAAACGGCTGTTTCGCTGAAGTTGCCTGTGAATGTGGAGTTGGTGGCATTTGAAACCCGCATGTGGAGCATTCGTTTGTGTGGGATGCTCACCAAGCTTCATTTCAGTCCTAGGCACTCAAAGGGCACTAAGCATAGAGTGTGAAACCTGAGTTTCCTTGAGAGCTGCTATGAAGCCTGATGGTGTGTGAAGTTAGTGAGCCAAATGGAGTTGTTCTCCCACAAGAACCACTCGGCTGATCCTTCTTCAATATGCCCTTCACCAACATGCAGCGTTTCCTTGATTGAATTAGCTCTCACACCAATATTGGCGTCTAGAGCCTTTGCATTGAGGGCTATCTGAAAACGGCTGTGGCGCTGAAGTTGCCTGTGAATGTGGAGTTGGTGGCATGTGAAACCCGCATGTGGAGCATTCGTTTGTGTGGGATGCTCACCAAGCTTCATTTCAGTCCTAGGCACTCAAAGGGCACTAAGCATAGAGTGTGAAAACTGAGTTTCCTTGAGAGCTGCTTGGAAGCCTGATGGTGTGTGAAGTTAGTGAGCCAAATGGAGTTGTTCTCCCACAAGAACCACTCGGCTGATCCTTCTTCAATATGACCTTCACCAACACGCAGTGTTTCCTTGATTGAATTAGCTCTCACACCAATATTTGTGTCTAGAGCCTTTGCATTGAGGGCTATCTGAAAACGGCTGTGGCGCTGAAGTTGCCTGAGAATGTGGAGTTGGTGGCATGTGAAACCCGCATGTGGAGCATTCGTTTGTGTGGGATGCTCTACCAGCTTCATTTCAGTCCTAGGCCCTCAAAGGGCACTAAGCATAGAGTGTGAAAACTGAGTTTCCTTGAGAGCTGTTTGGAAGCCTGATGGTGTGTGAAGTTGGTGAGCCAAATGGAGTTGTTCTCCCACAAGAACCACTGGGCTGATCCTTCTTCAATATGCCCTTCACCAACACGCAGTGTTTCCTTGATTGAATTGGCTCTCACACCAATATTGGCGTCTAGAGCCTTTGCATTGAGGGCTATCTGAAAATGGCTGTGGCGTTGAAGTTGCCTGTGAATGTGGAGTTGGTGGCATGTGAAACCCGCATGTGGAGCATTCGTTTGTGTTGGATGCTCTACCAGGTTCATTCCTAGATAATGCACTCAAAGGGCACTAAGCATAGAGTGTGAAAACTGAGTTTCCTTGAGAGCAGCTTGGAAGCCTGATGGTGTGTGAAGTTAGTGAGCCAAATGGAGTTGTTCTCCCCCAAGAACCACTCGGCCGATCCTTCTTCAATATGCCCTTCATCAGCATGCAGTGTTTCCTTGATTGAATTAGCTCTCACATGAATATTGTCTTCTAGAGCCTTTGCATTGAGGGCTATCTGAAAACGGCTGTGGCGCTGAAGTTGCCTGTGAATGTGGAGTTGGTGGCATGTGAAACCCGCATGTGGAGCATTCGTTTGTGTGGGATGCTCTACCAGGTTCATTCCTAGATAATGCACTCAAAGGGCACTAAGCATAGAGTGTGAAAACTGAGTTTCCTTGAGAGCTGCTTGGAAGCCTGATGGTGTGTGAAGTTAGTGAGCCAAATGGAGTTGTTCTCCCACAAGAACCACTCGGCCGATCCTTCTTCAATATGCCCTTCACCAACATGCAGTGTTTCCTTGATTGAATTAGCTCTCACACCAATATTGGCGTCTAGAGCCTTTGCATTGAGGGCTATCTGAAAACGGCTGTGGCGCTGAAGTTGCCTGTGAATGTGGAGTTGGTGGCATGTGAAACCCGCATGTGGAGCATTCGTTTGTGTGGGATGCTCTACCAGGTTCATTCCTAGATAATGCACTCAAAGGGCACTAAGCATAGAGTGTGAAAACTGAGTTTCCTTGAGAGCTGCTTGGAAGCCTGATGGTGTGTGAAGTTAGTGAGCCAAATGGAGTTGTTCTCCCACAAGAACCACTCGGCTGATCCTTCTTCAATATGCCCTTCACCAACATGCAGTGTTTCCTTGATTGAATTAGCTCTCACACCAATATTTGTGTCTAGAGCCTTTGCATTGAGGGCTATCTGAAAACGGCTGTGGCGCTGAAGTTGCCTGTGAATGTGGAGTTGGTGGCATGTGAAACCCGCTTGTGGAGCATTCGTTTGTGTGGGATGCTCACCAAGCTTCCTTTCAGTCCTAGGCACTCAAAGGGCACTAAGCATAGAGTGTGAAAACTGAGTTTCCTTGAGAGCTGCTTGGAAGCCTGATGGTGTGTGAAGTTAGTGAGCCAAATGGAGTTGTTCTCCCACAAGAACCACTCGTCCGATCCTTCTTCAATATGCCCTTCACCAAATGCAGTGTTTCCTTGATTGAATTAGCTCTCACACCAATATTTGCGTCTAGAGCCTTTGCATTGAGGGCTATCTGAAAACGGCTGTGGCGCTGAAGTTGCCTGTGAATGTGGAGTTGGGGGCATGTGAAACCCGCATGTGGAGCATTCGTTTGTGTGGGATGCTCACCAAGCTTCATTTCAGTCCTAGGCACTCAAAGGGCACTAAGCATAGAGTGTGAAAACTGAGTTTCCTTGAGAGCTACTTGGAAGCCTGATGGTGTGTGAAGTTAGTGAGCCAAATGGAGTTGTTCTCCCACAAGAACCACTCGGCCGATCCTTCTTCAATATGCCCTTCATCAGCATGCAGTGTTTCCTTGATTGAATTAGCTCTCACACCAATATTTGCCTCTAGAGCCTTTGCATTGAGGGCTATCTGAAAACGGCTGTGGCGCTGAAGTTGCCTGTGAATGTGGAGTTGGGGGCATGTGAAACCCGCATGTGGAGCATTCGTTTGTGTGGGATGCTCACCAAGCTTCATTTCAGTCCTAGGCACTCAAAGGGCACTAAGCATAGAGTGTGAAAACTGAGTTTCCTTGAGAGCTGCTTGGAAGCCTGATGGTGTGTGAAGTTAGTGAGCCAAATGGAGTTGTTCTCCCACAAGAACCACTCGGCTGATCCTTCTTCAATATGCCCTTCACCAACATGCAGCGTTTCCTTGATTGAATTAGCTCTCACACCAATATTTGCGTCTAGAGCCTTTGCATTGAGGGCTATCTGAAAACGGCTGTTTCGCTGAAGTTGCCTGTGAATGTGGAGTTGGTGGCATGTGAAACCCGCATGTGGAGCATTCGTTTGTGTGGGATGCTCACCAAGCTTCATTTCAGTCCTAGGCACTCAAAGGGCACTAAGCATAGAGTGTGAAACCTGAGTTTCCTTGAGAGCTGCTATGAAGCCTGATGGTGTGTGAAGTTAGTGAGCCAAATGGAGTTGTTCTCCCACAAGAACCACTCGGCTGATCCTTCTTCAATATGCCCTTCACCAACATGCAGCGTTTCCTTGATTGAATTAGCTCTCACACCAATATTGGCGTCTAGAGCCTTTGCATTGAGGGCTATCTGAAAACGGCTGTGGCGCTGAAGTTGCCTGTGAATGTGGAGTTGGTGGCATGTGAAACCCGCATGTGGAGCATTCGTTTGTGTGGGATGCTCTACCAGGTTCATTCCTAGATAATGCACTCAAAGGGCACTAAGCATAGAGTGTGAAAACTGAGTTTCCTTGAGAGCTGCTTGGAAGCCTGATGGTGTGTGAAGTTAGTGAGCCAAATGGAGTTGTTCTCCCACAAGAACCACTCGGCCGATCCTTCTTCAATATGCCCTTCACCAACATGCAGTGTTTCCTTGATTGAATTAGCTCTCACACCAATATTGGCGTCTAGAGCCTTTGCATTGAGGGCTATCTGAAAACGGCTGTGGCGCTGAAGTTGCCTGTGAATGTGGAGTTGGTGGCATGTGAAACCCGCATGTGGAGCATTCGTTTGTGTGGGATGCTCTACCAGGTTCATTCCTAGATAATGCACTCAAAGGGCACTAAGCATAGAGTGTGAAAACTGAGTTTCCTTGAGAGCTGCTTGGAAGCCTGATGGTGTGTGAAGTTAGTGAGCCAAATGGAGTTGTTCTCCCACAAGAACCACTCGGCTGATCCTTCTTCAATATGCCCTTCACCAACATGCAGTGTTTCCTTGATTGAATTAGCTCTCACACCAATATTTGTGTCTAGAGCCTTTGCATTGAGGGCTATCTGAAAACGGCTGTGGCGCTGAAGTTGCCTGTGAATGTGGAGTTGGTGGCATGTGAAACCCGCTTGTGGAGCATTCGTTTGTGTGGGATGCTCACCAAGCTTCCTTTCAGTCCTAGGCACTCAAAGGGCACTAAGCATAGAGTGTGAAAACTGAGTTTCCTTGAGAGCTGCTTGGAAGCCTGATGGTGTGTGAAGTTAGTGAGCCAAATGGAGTTGTTCTCCCACAAGAACCACTCGTCCGATCCTTCTTCAATATGCCCTTCACCAAATGCAGTGTTTCCTTGATTGAATTAGCTCTCACACCAATATTTGCGTCTAGAGCCTTTGCATTGAGGGCTATCTGAAAACGGCTGTGGCGCTGAAGTTGCCTGTGAATGTGGAGTTGGGGGCATGTGAAACCCGCATGTGGAGCATTCGTTTGTGTGGGATGCTCACCAAGCTTCATTTCAGTCCTAGGCACTCAAAGGGCACTAAGCATAGAGTGTGAAAACTGAGTTTCCTTGAGAGCTACTTGGAAGCCTGATGGTGTGTGAAGTTAGTGAGCCAAATGGAGTTGTTCTCCCACAAGAACCACTCGGCCGATCCTTCTTCAATATGCCCTTCATCAGCATGCAGTGTTTCCTTGATTGAATTAGCTCTCACACCAATATTTGCCTCTAGAGCCTTTGCATTGAGGGCTATCTGAAAACGGCTGTGGCGCTGAAGTTGCCTGTGAATGTGGAGTTGGGGGCATGTGAAACCCGCATGTGGAGCATTCGTTTGTGTGGGATGCTCACCAAGCTTCATTTCAGTCCTAGGCACTCAAAGGGCACTAAGCATAGAGTGTGAAAACTGAGTTTCCTTGAGAGCTGCTTGGAAGCCTGATGGTGTGTGAAGTTAGTGAGCCAAATGGAGTTGTTCTCCCACAAGAACCACTCGGCTGATCCTTCTTCAATATGCCCTTCACCAACATGCAGCGTTTCCTTGATTGAATTAGCTCTCACACCAATATTTGCGTCTAGAGCCTTTGCATTGAGGGCTATCTGAAAACGGCTGTTTCGCTGAAGTTGCCTGTGAATGTGGAGTTGGTGGCATGTGAAACCCGCATGTGGAGCATTCGTTTGTGTGGGATGCTCACCAAGCTTCATTTCAGTCCTAGGCACTCAAAGGGCACTAAGCATAGAGTGTGAAACCTGAGTTTCCTTGAGAGCTGCTATGAAGCCTGATGGTGTGTGAAGTTAGTGAGCCAAATGGAGTTGTTCTCCCACAAGAACCACTCGGCTGATCCTTCTTCAATATGCCCTTCACCAACATGCAGCGTTTCCTTGATTGAATTAGCTCTCACACCAATATTGGCGTCTAGAGCCTTTGCATTGAGGGCTATCTGAAAACGGCTGTGGCGCTGAAGTTGCCTGTGAATGTGGAGTTGGTGGCATGTGAAACCCGCATGTGGAGCATTCGTTTGTGTGGGATGCTCACCAAGCTTCATTTCAGTCCTAGGCACTCAAAGGGCACTAAGCATAGAGTGTGAAAACTGAGTTTCCTTGAGAGCTGCTTGGAAGCCTGATGGTGTGTGAAGTTAGTGAGCCAAATGGAGTTGTTCTCCCACAAGAACCACTCGGCTGATCCTTCTTCAATATGACCTTCACCAACACGCAGTGTTTCCTTGATTGAATTAGCTCTCACACCAATATTTGTGTCTAGAGCCTTTGCATTGATGGCTATCTGAAAACGGCTGTGGCGCTGAAGTTGCCTGAGAATGTGGAGTTGGTGGCATGTGAAACCCGCATGTGGAGCATTCGTTTGTGTGGGATGCTGTACGAGGTTCATTCCTAGATAATGCACTCAAAGGGCACTAAGCATAGAGTGTGAAAACTGAGTTTCCTTGAGAGCTGCTTGGAAGCCTGATGGTGTGTGAAGTTAGTGAGCCAAATGGAGTTGTTCTCCCACAAGAACCACTCGGCTGATCCTTCTTCAATATGCCCTTCACGAACATGCAGCGTTTCCTTGATTGAATTAGCTCTCACACCAATATTGGCGTCTAGAGCCTTTGCATTGAGGGCTATCTGAAAACGGCTGTGGCGCTGAAGTTGCCTGTGAATGTGGAGTTGGTGGCATGTGAAACCCGCGTGTGGAGCATTCGTTTGTGTGGGATGCTCACCAAGCTTCATTTCAGTCCTAGGCACTCAAAGGGCACTAAGCATAGAGTGTGAAAACTGAGTTTCCTTGAGAGCTACTTGGAAGCCTGATGGTGTGTGAAGTTAGTGAGCCAAATGGAGTTGTTCTCCCACAAGAACCACTCGGCCGATCCTTCTTCAATATGCCCTTCATCAGCATGCAGTGTTTCCTTGATTGAATTAGCTCTCACACCAATATTTGCCTCTAGAGCCTTTGCATTGAGGGCTATCTGAAAACGGCTGTGGCGCTGAAGTTGCCTGTGAATGTGGAGTTGGGGGCATGTGAAACCCGCATGTGGAGCCTTCGTTTGTGTGGGATGCTCACCAAGCTTCATTTCAGTCCTAGGCACTCAAAGGGCACTAAGCATAGAGTGTGAAAACTGAGTTTCCTTGAGAGCTGCTTGGAAGCCTGATGGTGTGTGAAGTTAGTGAGCCAAATGGAGTTGTTCTCCCACAAGAACCACTCGGCTGATCCTTCTTCAATATGCCCTTCACCAACATGCAGCGTTTCCTTGATTGAATTAGCTCTCACACCAATATTTGCGTCTAGAGCCTTTGCATTGAGGGCTATCTGAAAACGGCTGTTTCGCTGAAGTTGCCTGTGAATGTGGAGTTGGTGGCATGTGAAACCCGCATGTGGAGCATTCGTTTGTGTGGGATGCTCACCAAGCTTCATTTCAGTCCTAGGCACTCAAAGGGCACTAAGCATAGAGTGTGAAACCTGAGTTTCCTTGAGAGCTGCTATGAAGCCTGATGGTGTGTGAAGTTAGTGAGCCAAATGGAGTTGTTCTCCCACAAGAACCACTCGGCTGATCCTTCTTCAATATGCCCTTCACCAACATGCAGCGTTTCCTTGATTGAATTAGCTCTCACACCAATATTGGCGTCTAGAGCCTTTGCATTGAGGGCTATCTGAAAACGGCTGTGGCGCTGAAGTTGCCTGTGAATGTGGAGTTGGTGGCATGTGAAACCCGCATGTGGAGCATTCGTTTGTGTGGGATGCTCTACCAGGTTCATTCCTAGATAATGCACTCAAAGGGCACTAAGCATAGAGTGTGAAAACTGAGTTTCCGTGAGAGCTGCTTGGAAGCCTGATGGTGTGTGAAGTTAGTGAGCCAAATGGAGTTGTTCTCCCCCAAGAACCACTCGGCTGATCCTTCTTCAATATGCCCTTCACCAACATGCAGTGTTTCCTTGATTGAATTAGCTCTCACACCAATATTTGCGTCTAGAGCTTTTGCATTGAGGGCTATCTGAAAACGGCTGTTTCGCTGAAGTTGCCTGTAAATGTGGAGTTGGTGGCATGTGAAACCCGCGTGTGGAGCATTCGTTTGTGTGGGATGCTCACCAAGCTTCATTTCAGTCCTAGGCACTCAAAGGGCACTAAGCATAGAGTGTGAAAACTGAGTTTCCTTGAGAGCTGCTTGGAAGCCTGATGGTGTGTGAAGTTAGTGAGCCAAATGGAGTTGTTCTCCCACAAGAACCACTCGGCCGATCCTTCTTCAATATGCCCTTCACCAACATGCAGTGTTTCCTTGATTGAATTAGCTCTCACACCAATATTTCCCTCTAGAGCCTTTGCATTGAGGGCTATCTGAAAACGGCTGTGGCGCTGAAGTTGCCTGTGAATGTGGAGTTGGTGGCATGTGAAACCCGCATGTGGAGCATTCGTTTGTGTGGGATGCTCACCAAGCATCATTTCAGTCCTAGGCACTCAAAGGGCACTAAGCATAGAGTGTGAAAACTGAGTTTCCTTGAGAGCTGCTTGGAAGCCTGATGGTGTGTGATGTTAGTGAGCCAAATGGAGTTGTTCTCCCACAAGAATCACTCGGCCGATCAATCTTTAATATGACCTTCACCAACATGCAGTGTTTCCTTGATTGAATTAGCTCTCACACCAATATTTGTGTCTAGAGCCTTTGCATTGAGGGCTATCTGAAAACGGCTGTGGCGCTGAAGTTGCCTGTGAATGTGGAGTTTGTGGCATGTGAAACCCGCATGTGGAGCATTCGTTTGTGTGGGATGCTCTACCCGGTTCATTCCTAGATAATGCACTCAAAGGGCACTAAGCATAGAGTGTGAAAACTGAGTTTCCTTGAGAGCTGCTTTGCAAGCCTGATGGTGTGTGAAGTTAGTGAGCCAAATGGAGTTGTTCTCCCACAAGAATCACTCGGCCGATCCTTCTTCAATATGCCCTTCACCAACATGCAGTGTTTCCTTGATTGAATTAGCTCTCACACCAATATTTGCATCTAGAGCCTTTGCATTGAGGGCTATCTGAAAATGGCTGTGGTGCTGAAGTTGCCTGTGAATGTGGAGTTGGTGGCATGTGAAACCCGCATGTGGACATTCGTTTGTGTGGGATGCTCACCAAGCTTCATTTCAGTCCTAGGCACTCAAAGGGCACTAAGCATAGAGTGTGAAAACTGAGTTTCCTTGAGAGCTGCTTGGAAGCCTGATGGTGTGTGAAGTTAGTGAGCCAAATGGAGTTGTTCTCCCACAAGAACCACTCGGCCGATCCTTCTTCAATATGCCCTTCATCAGCATGCAGTGTTTCCTTGATTGAATTAGCTCTCACATGAATATTGGCGTCTAGAGCCTTTGCATTGAGGGCTATCTGAAAACGGCTGTGGCGCTGAAGTTGCCTGTGAATGTGGAGTTGGTGGCATGTGAAACCCGCATGTGGAGCATTCGTTTGTGTGGGATGCTCTACCAGGTTCATTCCTAGATAATGCACTCAAAGGGCACTAAGCATAGAGTGTGAAAACTGAGTTTCCTTGAGAGCTGCTTGGAAGCCTGATGGTGTGTGAAGTTAGTGAGCCAAATGGAGTTGTTCTCCCACAAGAACCACTCGGCTGATCCTTCTTCAATATGCCCTTCACCAACATGCAGTGTTTCCTTGATTGAATTAGCTCTCACACCAATATTTGTGTCTAGAGCCTTTGCATTGAGGGCTATCTGAAAACGGCTGTGGCGCTGAAGTTGCCTGTGAATGTGGAGTTGGTGGCATGTGAAACCCGCATGTGGAGCATTCGTTTGTGTGGGATGCTCACCAAGCTTCATTTCAGTCCTAGGCACTCAAAGGGCACTAGGCATAGAGTGTGAAAACTGAGTTTCCTTGAGAGCTGCTTGGAAGCCTGATGGTGTGTGAAGTTAGTGAGCCAAATGGAGTTGTTCTCCCACAAGAACCACTCGTCCGATCCTTCTTCAATATGCCCTTCACCAACATGCAGTGTTTCCTTGATTGAATTAGCTCTCACACCAATATTTGCGTCTAGAGCCTTTGCATTGAGGGCTATCTGAAAACGGCTGTGGCGCTGAAGTTGCCTGTGAATGTGGAGTTGGGGGCATGTGAAACCCGCATGTGGAGCATTCGTTTGTGTGGGATGCTCACCAAGCTTCATTTCAGTCCTAGGCACTCAAAGGGCACTAAGCATAGAGTGTGAAAACTGAGTTTCCTTGAGAGCTGCTTGGAAGCCTGATGGTGTGTGAAGTTAGTGAGCCAAATGGAGTTGTTCTCCCCCAAGAACCACTCGGCTGATCCTTCTTCAATATGCCCTTCACCAACATGCAGCGTTTCCTTGATTGAATTAGCTCTCACACCAATATTTGCGTCTAGAGCCTTTGCATTGAGGGCTATCTGAAAACGGCTGTTTCGCTGAAGTTGCCTGTGAATGTGGAGTTGGTGGCATGTGAAACCCGCATGTGGAGCATTCGTTTGTGTGGGATGCTCTACCAGGTTCATTCCTAGATAATGCACTCAAAGGGCACTAAGCATAGAGTGTGAAAACTGAGTTTCCTTGAGAGCTGCTTGGAAGCCTGATGGTGTGTGAAGTTAGTGAGCCAAATGGAGTTGTTCTCCCACAAGAACCACTCGGCTGATCCTTCTTCAATATGCCCTTCACCAACATGCAGCGTTTCCTTGATTGAATTAGCTCTCACACCAATATTGGCGTCTAGAGCTTTTGCATTGAGGGCTATCTGAAAACGGCTGTTTCGCTGAAGTTGCCTGTAAATGTGGAGTTGGTGGCATGTGAAACCCGCATGTGGAGCATTCGTTTGTGTGGGATGCTCACCAAGCTTCATTTCAGTCCTAGGCACTCAAAGGGCACTAAGCATAGAGTGTGAAAACTGAGTTTCCTTGAGAGCTACTTGGAAGCCTGATGGTGTGTGACGTTAGTGAGCCAAATGGAGTTGTTCTCCCACAAGAACCACTCGGCCGATCCTTCTTCAATATGCCCTTCACCAACATGCAGTGTTTCCTTGATTGAATTAGCTCTCACACCAATATTTGCCTCTAGAGCCTTTGCATTGAGGGCTATCTGAAAACGGCTGTGGCGCTGAAGTTGCCTGTGAATGTGGAGTTGGTGGCATGTGAAACCCGCATGTGGAGCATTCGTTTGTGTGGGATGCTCTACCAGGTTCATTCCTAAATAATGCACTCAAAGGGCACTAAGCATAGAGTGTGAAAACTGAGTTTCCTTGAGAGCTGCTTGGAAGCCTGATGGTGTGTGAAGTTAGTGAGCCAAATGGAGTTGTTCTCCCACAAGAACCACTCGGCTGATCCTTCTTCAATATGCCCTTCACCAACATGCAATGTTTCCTTGATTGAATTAGCTCTCACACCAATATTGGCGTCTAGAGCCTTTGCATTGAGGGCTATCTGAAAACGGCTGTGACGCTGAAGTTGCCTGTAAATGTGGAGTTGGTGGCATGTGAAACCCGCATGTGGAGCATTCGTTTGTGTGGGATGCTCACCAAGCTTCATTTCAGTCCTAGGCACTCAAAGGGCACTAAGCATAGAGTGTGAAAACTGAGTTTCCTTGAGAGCTGCTTGGAAGCCTGATGGTGTGTGAAGTTAGTGAGCCAAATGGAGTTGTTCTCCCACAAGAACCGCTCGGCCAATCAATCTTCAATATGCCCTTCACCAACATGCAGTGTTTCCTTGATTGAATTAGCTCTCACACCAATATTTGTGTCTAGAGCCTTTGCATTGAGGGCTATCTGAAAACGGCTGTGGCGCTGAAGTTGCCTGTGAATGTGGAGTTTGTGGCATGTGAAACCCGCATGTGGAGCATTCGTTTGTGTGGGATGCTCTACCAGGTTCATTCCTAGATAATGCACTCAAAGGGCACTAAGCATAGAGTGTGAAAACTGAGTTTCCTTGAGAGCTGCTTTGCAAGCCTGATGGTGTGTGAAGTTAGTGAGCCAAATGGAGTTGTTCTCCCACAAGAATCACTCGGCCGATCCTTCTTCAATATGCCCTTCACCAACATGCAGTGTTTCCTTGATTGAATTAGCTCTCACACCAATATTTGCATCTAGAGCCTTTGCATTGAGGGCTATCTGAAAATGGCTGTGGCGCTGAAGTTGCCTGTGAATGTGGAGTTGGTGGCATGTGAAACCCGCATGTGGAGCATTCGTTTGTGTGGGATGCTCACCAAGCTTCATTTCAGTCCTAGGCACTCAAAGGGCACTAAGCATAGAGTGTGAAAACTGAGTTTCCTTGAGAGCTGCTTGGAAGCCTGATGGTGTGTGAAGTTAGTGAGCCAAATGGAGTTGTTCTCCCGCAAGAACCACTCGGCTGATCCTTCTTCAATATGCCCTTCACCAACATGCATTGTTTCCTTGATTGAATTAGCTCTCACACCAATATTTGTGTCTAGAGCCTTTGCATTGAGGGCTATCTGAAAACGGCTGTGGCGCTGAAGTTGCCTGTGAATGTGGAGTTGGTGGCATGTGAAACCCGCATGTGGAGCATTCGTTTGTGTGGGATGCTCACCAAGCTTCATTTCAGTCCTAGGCACTCAAAGGGCACTAGGCATAGAGTGTGAAAACTGAGTTTCCTTGAGAGCTGCTTGGAAGCCTGATGGTGTGTGAAGTTAGTGAGCCAAATGGAGTTGTTCTCCCACAAGAACCACTCGGCCGATCCTTCTTCAATATGCCCTTCACCAACATGCAGTGTTTCCTTGATTGAATTAGCTCTCACACCAATATTTGCGTCTAGAGCCTTTGCATTGAGGGCTATCTGAAAACGGCTGTGGCGCTGAAGTTGCCTGTGAATGTGGAGTTGGGGGCATGTGAAACCCGCATGTGGAGCATTCGTTTGTGTGGGATGCTCACCAAGCTTCATTTCAGTCCTAGGCACTCAAAGGGCACTAAGCATAGAGTGTGAAAACTGAGTTTCCTTGAGAGCTGCTTGGAAGCCTGATGGTGTGTGAAGTTAGTGAGCCAAATGGAGTTGTTCTCCCACAAGAACCACTCGGCTGATCCTTCTTCAATATGCCCTTCACCAACATGCAGCGTTTCCTTGATTGAATTAGCTCTCACACCAATATTTGCGTCTAGAGCCTTTGCATTGAGGGCTATCTGAAAACGGCTGTGGCGCTGAAGTTGCCTGTGAATGTGGAGTTGGTGGCATGTGAAACCCGCATGTGGAGCATTCGTTTGTGTGGGATGCTCACCAAGCTTGATTTCAGTCCTAGGCACTCAAAGGGCACTAAGCATAGAGTGTGAAACCTGAGTTTCCTTGAGAGCTGCTTGGAAGCCTGATGGTGTGTGAAGTTAGTGAGCCAAATGGAGTTGTTCTCCCACAAGAACCACTCGGCTGATCCTTCTTCAATATGCCCTTCATCAGCATGCAGCGTTTCCTTGATTGAATTAGCTCTCACACCAATATTTGCGTCTAGAGCCTTTGCATTGAGGGCTATCTGAAAACGGCTGTGGCGCTGAAGTTGCCTGTGAATGTGGAGTTGGTGGCATGTGAAACCCGCATGTGGAGCATTCGTTTGTGTGGGATGCTCACCAAGCTTCATTTCAGTCCTAGGCACTCAAAGGGCACTAAGCATAGAGTGTGAAAACTGAGTTTCCTTGAGAGCTGCTTGGAAGCCTGATGGTGTGTGAAGTTAGTGAGCCAAATGGAGTTGTTCTCCCACAAGAACCACTCGGCTGATCCTTCTTCAATATGCCCTTCACCAACATGCAGTGTTTCCTTGATTGAATTAGCTCTCACACCAATATTTGTGTCTAGAGCCTTTGCATTGAGGGCTATATGAAAACGGCTGTGGCGCTGAAGTTGCCTGTGAATGTGGAGTTGGTGGCATGTGAAACCCGCTTGTGGAGCATTCGTTTGTGTGGGATGCTCACCAAGCTTCATTTCAGTCCTAGGCACTCAAAGGGCACTAGGCATAGAGTGTGAAAACTGAGTTTCCTTGAGAGCTGCTTGGAAGCCTGATGGTGTGTGAAGTTAGTGAGCCAAATGGAGTTGTTCTCCCACAAGAACCACTCGTCCGATCCTTCTTCAATATGCCCTTCACCAACATGCAGTGTTTCCTTGATTGAATTAGCTCTCACACCAATATTTGTGTCTAGAGCCTTTGCATTGAGGGCTATCTGAAAACGGCTGTGGCGCTGAAGTTGCCTGTGAATGTGGAGTTGGTGGCATGTGAAACCCGCATGTGGAGCATTCGTTTGTGTGGGATGCTCTACCGGGTTCATTCCTAGATAATGCACTCAAAGGGCACTAAGCATAGAGTGTGAAAACTGAGTTTCCTTGAGAGCTGCTTGGAAGCCTGATGGTGTGTGAAGTTAGTGAGCCAAATGGAGTTGTTCTCCCACAAGAATCACTCGGCTGATCCTTCTTCAACATGCCCTTCACCAACATGCAGCGTTTCCTTGATTGAATTAGCTCTCACACCAATATTTGCGTCTAGAGCTTTTGCATTGAGGGCTATCTGAAAACGGCTGTTTCGCTGAAGTTGCCTGTAAATGTGGAGTTTGTGGCATGTGAAACCCGCGTGTGGAGCATTCGTTTGTGTGTGATGCTCACCAAGCTTCATTTCAGTCCTAGGCACTCAAAGGGCACTAAGCATAGAGTGTGAAAACTGAGTTTCCTTGAGAGCTGCTTGGAAGCCTGATGGTGTGTGAAGTTAGTGAGCCAAATGGAGTTGTTCTCCCACAAGAACCACTCGGCCGATCCTTCTTCATTATGCCCTTCACCAACATGCAGTGTTTCCTTGATTGAATTAGCTCTCACACCAATATTTGCCTCTAGAGCCTTTGCATTGAGGGCTATCTGAAAACGGCTGTGGCGCTGAAGTTGCCTGTGAATGTGGAGTTGGTGGCATGTGAAACCCGCATGTGGAGCATTCGTTTGTGTGGGATGCTCTACCAGGTTCATTCCTAGATAATGCACTCAAAGGGCACTAAGCATAGAGTGTGAAAACTGAGTTTCCTTGAGAGCTGCTTGGAAGCCTGATGGTGTGTGAAGTTAGTGAGCCAAATGGAGTTGTTCTCCCACAAGAACCACTCGGCTGATCCTTCTTCAATATGCCCTTCACCAACATGCAGTGTTTCCTTGATTGAATTAGCTCTCACACCAATATTGGCGTCTAGAGCCTTTGCATTGAGGGCTATCTGAAAACGGCTGTGACGCTGAAGTTGCCTGTAAATGTGGAGTTGGTGTCATGTGAAACCCGCATGTGGAGCATTCGTTTGTGTGGGATGCTCACCAAGCTTCATTTCAGTCCTAGGCACTCAAAGGGCACTAAGCATAGAGTGTGAAAACTGAGTTTCCTTGAGAGCTGCTTGGAAGCCTGATGGTGTGTGAAGTTAGTGAGCCAAATGGAGTTGTTCTCCCACAAGAACCACTCGGCCGATCCTTCTTCATTATGCCCTTCACCAACATGCAGTGTTTCCTTGATTGAATTAGCTCTCACACCAATATTTGCCTCTAGAGCCTTTGCATTGAGGGCTATCTGAAAACGGCTGTGGCGCTGAAGTTGCCTGTGAATGTGGAGTTGGTGGCATGTGAAACCGCTTGTGGAGCATTCGTTTGTGTGGGATGCTCTACCAGGTTCATTCCTAGATAATGCACTCAAAGGGCACTAAGCATAGAGTGTGAAAACTGAGTTTCCTTGAGAGCTGCTTGGAAGCCTGATGGTGTGTGAAGTTAGTGAGCCAAATGGAGTTGTTCTCCCACAAGAACCACTCGGCTGATCCTTCTTCAATATGCCCTTCACCAACATGCAGTGTTTCCTTGATTGAATTAGCTCTCACACCAATATTGGCGTCTAGAGCCTTTGCATTGAGGGCTATCTGAAAACGGCTGTGACGCTGAAGTTGCCTGTAAATGTGGAGTTGGTGGCATGTGAAACCCGCATGTGGAGCATTCGTTTGTGTGGGATGCTCACCAAGCTTCATTTCAGTCCTAGGCACTCAAAGGGCACTAAGCATAGAGTGTGAAAACTGAGTTTCCTTGAGAGCTGCTTGGAAGCCTGATGGTGTGTGAAGTTAGTGAGCCAAATGGAGTTGTTCTCCCACAAGAACCACTCGGCCGATCCTTCTTCATTATGCCCTTCACCAACATGCAGTGTTTCCTTGATTGAATTAGCTCTCACACCAATATTTGCCTCTAGAGCCTTTGCATTGAGGGCTATCTGAAAACGGCTGTGGCGCTGAAGTTGCCTGTGAATGTGGAGTTGGTGGCATGTGAAACCCGCATGTGGAGCATTCGTTTGTGTGGGATGCTCTACCAGGTTCATTCCTAGATAATGCACTCAAAGGGCACTAAGCATAGAGTGTGAAAACTGAGTTTCCTTGAGAGCTGCTTGGAAGCCTGATGGTGTGTGAAGTTAGTGAGCCAAATGGAGTTGTTCTCCCACAAGAACCACTCGGCTGATCCTTCTTCAATATGCCCTTCACGAACATGCAGTGTTTCCTTGATTGAATTAGCTCTCACACCAATATTGGCGTCTAGAGCCTTTGCATTGAGGGCTATCTGAAAACGGCTGTGACGCTGAAGTTGCCTGTAAATGTGGAGTTGGTGGCATGTGAAACCCGCATGTGGAGCATTCGTTTGTGTGGGATGCTCACCAAGCTTCATTTCAGTCCTAGGCACTCAAATGGCACTAAGCATAGAGTGTGAAAACTGAGTTTCCTTGAGAGCTGCTTGGAAGCCTGATGGTGTGTGAAGTTAGTGAGCCAAATGGAGTTGTTCTCCCACAAGAATCACTCGGCCGATCAATCTTCAATATGACCTTCACCAACATGCAGTGTTTCCTTGATTGAATTAGCTCTCACACCAATATTTGTGTCTAGAGCCTTTGCATTGAGGGCTATCTGAAAACGGCTGTGGCGCTGAAGTTGCCTGTGAATGTGGAGTTTGTGGCATGTGAAACCCGCATGTGGAGCATTCGTTTGTGTGGGATGCTCTACCAGGTTCATTCCTAGATAATGCACTCAAAGGCACTAAGCATAGAGTGTGAAAACTGAGTTTCCTTGAGAGCTGCTTTGCAAGCCTGATGGTGTGTGAAGTTAGTGAGCCAAATGGAGTTGTTCTCCCACAAGAATCACTCGGCTGATCCTTCTTCAATATGCCCTTCACCAACATGCAGTGTTTCCTTGATTGAATTAGCTCTCACACCAATATTTGCATCTAGAGCCTTTGCATTGAGGGCTATCTGAAAATGGCTGTGGCGCTGAAGTTGCCTGTGAATGTGAAACCCGCATGTGGAGCATTCGTTTGTGTGGGATGCTCACCTAGCTTCATTTCAGTCCTAGGCACTCAAAGGGCACTAAGCATAGAGTTTGAAAACTGAGTTTCCTTGAGAGCTGCTTGGAAGCCTGATGGTGTGTGAAGTTAGTGAGCCAAATGGAGTTGTTCTCCCACAAGAACCACTCGGCCGATCCTTCTTCATTATGCCCTTCACCAACATGCAGTGTTTCCTTGATTGAATTAGCTCTCACACAATATTTGCCTCTAGAGCCTTTGCATTGAGGGCTATCTGAAAACGGCTGTGGCGCTGAAGTTGCCTGTGAATGTGGAGTTGGTGGCATGTGAAACCCGCATGTGGAGCATTCGTTTGTGTGGGATGCTCTACCAGGTTCATTCCTAGATAATGCACTCAAAGGGCACTAAGCATAGAGTGTGAAAACTGAGTTTCCTTGAGAGCTGCTTGGAAGCCTGATGGTGTGTGAAGTTAGTGAGCAAATGGAGTTGTTCTCCACAAGAACCACTCGGCCGATCCTTCTTCAATATGCCCTTCACCAACATGCAGTGTTTCCTTGATTGAATTAGCTCTCACACCAATATTTGCATCTAGAGCCTTTGCATTGAGGGCTATCTGAAAACGGCTGTTTCGCTGAAGTTGCCTGTAAATGTGGAGTTGGTGGCATGTGAAACCCGCGTGTGGAGCATTCGTTTGTGTGGGATGCTCACCAAGCTTCATTTCAGTCCTAGGCACTCAAAGGGCACTAAGCATAGAGTGTGAAAACTGAGTTTCCTTGAGAGCTACTTGGAAGCCTGATGGTGTGTGAAGTTAGTGAGCCAAATGGAGTTGTTCTCCCACAAGAACCACTCGGCCGATCCTTCTTCAATATGCCCTTCACCAACATGCAGTGTTTCCTTGATTGAATTAGCTCTCACACCAATATTTGCGTCTAGAGCCTTTGCATTGAGGGCTATCTGAAAACGGCTGTGTCGCTGAATTTGCCTGTGAATGTGGAGTTGGTGGCATGTGAAACCCGCATGTGGAGCATTCGTTTGTGTGGGATGCTCTACCAGGTTCATTCCTAGATAATGCACTCAAAGGGCACTAAGCATAGAGTGTGAAAACTGAGTTTCCTTGAGAGCTACTTGGAAGCCTGATGGTGTGTGAAGTTAGTGAGCCAAATGGAGTTGTTCTCCACAAGAACCACTCGGCTGATCCTTCTTCAATATGCCCTTCACGAACATGCAGTGTTTCCTTGATTGAATTAGCTCTCACACCAATATTGGCGTCTAGAGCCTTTGCATTGAGGGCTATCTGAAAACGGCTGTGACGCTGAAGTTGCCTGTAAATGTGGAGTTGGTGGCATGTGAAACCCGCATGTGGAGCATTCGTTTGTGTGGGATGCTCACCAGCTTCATTTCAGTCCTAGGCACTCAAAGGGCACTAAGCATAGAGTGTGAAAACTGAGTTTCCTTGAGAGCTGCTTGGAAGCCTGATGGTGTGTGAAGTTAGTGAGCCAAATGGAGTTGTTCTCCCACAAGAATCACTCGGCCGATCAATCTTCAATATGACCTTCACCAACATGCAGTGTTTCCTTGATTGAATTAGCTCTCACACCAATATTTGTGTCTAGAGCCTTTGCATTGAGGGCTATCTGAAAACGGCTGTGGCGCTGAAGTTGCCTGTGAATGTGGAGTTTGTGGCATGTGAAACCCGCATGTGGAGCATTCGTTTGTGTGGGATGCTCTACCAAGTTCATTCCTAGATAATGCACTCAAAGGCACTAAGCATAGAGTGTGAAAACTGAGTTTCCTTGAGAGCTGCTTTGCAAGCCTGATGGTGTGTGAAGTTAGTGAGCCAAATGGAGTTGTTCTCCCACAAGAATCACTCGGCTGATCCTTCTTCAATATGCCCTTCACCAACATGCAGTGTTTCCTTGATTGAATTAGCTCTCACACCAATATTTGCATCTAGAGCCTTTGCATTGAGGGCTATCTGAAAATGGCTGTGGCGCTGAAGTTGCCTGTGAATGTGGAGTTGGTGGCATGTGAAACCCGCATGTGGAGCATTCGTTTGTGTGGGATGCTCACCTAGCTTCATTTCAGTCCTAGGCACTCAAAGGGCACTAAGCATAGAGTGTGAAAACTGAGTTTCCTTGAGAGCTGCTTGGAAGCCTGATGGTGTGTGAAGTTAGTGAGCCAAATGGAGTTGTTCTCCACAAGAACCGCTGGGCTGATCCTTCTTCAATATGCCCGTCACCAACATGCAGCGTTTCCTTGATTGATTTAGCTCTAGCACCAATATTTTCGTCTAGAGCCTTTGCATTGAGGGCTATCTGAAAACGGCTGTGGCAATGAAGTTGCCTGTGACTGTGGAGTTGGTGGCATGTGAAACCCGCATGTGGAGCATTCGTTTGTGTGGGATGCTCACCAAGCTTCATTTCAGTCCTAGGCACTCAAAGGGCACTAAGCATAGAGTGTGAAAACTGAGTTTCCTTGAGAGCTGCTATGAAGCCTGATGGTGTGTGAAGTTAGTGAGCCAAATGGAGTTGTTCTCCCACAAAAAACACTCGGCTGATCCTTCTTCAATATGCCCTTCACCAACCTGCTCTGTTTCCTTGATTGAATTAGCTCTAACACCAATATTTGTGTCTAGAGCCTTTGCATTGAGGGCTATCTGAAACGGCTGTGGCGCTGAAGTTGCCTGTGAATGTGGAGTTGGTGGCATGTGAAACCCGCATGTGGAGCATTCGTTTGTGTGGGATGCTCTACCAGGTTCATTCCTAGATAATGCACTCAAAGGGCACTAAGCATAGAGTGTGAAAACTGAGTTTCCTTGAGAGCTGCTTGGAAGCCTGATGTGTGTGAAGTTAGTGAGCCAAATGGAGTTGTTCTCCCACAAGAACCACTCGGCTGATCCTTCTTCAATATGCCCTTCACCAACATGCAGTGTTTCCTTGATTGAATTAGCTCTCACACCAATATTGGCGTCTAGAGCCTTTGCATTGAGGGCTATCTGAAAACGGCTGTGACGCTGAAGTTGCCTGTAAATGTGGAGTTGGTGGCATGTGAAACCCGCATGTGGAGCATTCGTTTGTGTGGGATGCTCACCAAGCTTCATTTCAGTCCTAGGCACTCAAAGGGCACTAAGCATAGAGTGTGAAAACTGAGTTTCCTTGAGAGCTGCTTGGAAGCCTGATGGTGTGTGAAGTTAGTGAGCCACATGGAGTTGTTCTCCCACAAGAATCACTCGGCAGATCAATCTTCAATATGACCTTCACCAACATGCAGTGTTTCCTTGATTGAATTAGCTCTCACACCATATTTGTGTCTAGAGCCTTTGCATGAGGGCTATCTGAAAACGGCTGTGGCGCTGAAGTTGCCTGTGAATGTGGAGTTTGTGGCATGTCAAACGCGCATGTGGAGCATTCGTTTGTGTGGGATGCTCTACCAGGTTCATTCCTAGATAATGCACTCAAAGGGCACTAAGCATAGAGTGTGAAAACTGAGTTTCCTTGAGAGCTGCTTTGCAAGCCTGATGGTGTGTGAAGTTAGTGAGCCAAATGGAGTTGTTCTCCCACAGAATCACTCGGCCGATCCTTCTTCAATATGCCCTTCACCAACATGCAGTGTTTCCTTGATTGAATTAGCTCTCACACCAATATTTGTGTCTAGATCCTTTGCATTGAGGGCTATCTGAAAATGGCTGTGCGCTGAAGTTGCCTGTGAATGTGGAGTTGGTGGCATGTGAAACCCGCATGTGGAGCATTCGTTGTGTGGGATGCTCACCTAGCTTCATTTACAGTCCTAGGCACTCAAAGGGCACTAAGCATAGAGTGTGAAAACTGAGTTTCCTTGAGAGCTGCTTGGAAGCCTGATGGTGTGTGAAGTTAGTGAGCCAAATGGAGTTGTTCTCCCACAAGAACCGCTCGGCTGATCTTCTTCAATATGCCCGTCACCAACATGCAGCGTTTCCTTGATTGATTTAGCTCTAGCACCAATATTTTCGTCTAGAGCCTTTGCATTGAGGGCTATCTGAAAACGGCTGTGGCAATGAAGTTGCCTGTGACTGTGGAGTTGGTGGCATGTGAAACCCGCATGTGGAGCATTCGTTTGTGTGGGATGCTCACCAAGCTTCATTTCCGTCCTAGGCACTCAAAGGGCACTAAGCATAGAGTGTGAAAACTGAGTTTCCTTGAGAGCTGCTTGGAAGCCTGATGGTGTGTGAAGTTAGTGAGCCAAATGGAGTTGTTCTCCCACAAGAACCACTCGGCTGATCCTTCTTCAATATGCCCTTCAGCAGCATGCAGTGTTTCCTTGATTGAATTAGCTCTCACATGAATATTGGCGTCTAGAGCCTTTGCATTGAGGGCTATCTGAAAACGGCTGTGGCGCTGATTTGCCTGTGAATGTGGAGTTGGTGGCATGTGAAACCCGCGTGTGGAGCATTCGTTTGTGTGGGATGCTCTACCAGGTTCATTCCTAGATAATGCACTCAAAAGGCACTAAGCATAGAGTGTGAAAACTGAGTTTCCTTGAGAGCTGCTTGGGAAGGCCTGATGGTGTGTGAAGTTAGTGAGCCAAATGGAGTTGTTCTCCCCCAAGAACACTCGGCTGATCCTTCTTCAATATGCCCTTCACCAACATGCAGTGTTTCCTTGATTGAATTAGCTCTCACACCAATATTGGCGTCTAGAGCCTTTGCATTGAGGGCTATCTGAAACGGCTGTGACGCTGAAGGTGCTGTAAGTTAGTGAGCCAAATGGAGTTGTTCTCCCACAAGAACCACTCGGCCGATCACTCTCTTCAATATGCCCTTCACCAACATGTAGTGTTTCCTTGATTGAATTAGTTCTCACACAATATTTGCATCTAGAGCCTTTGCATTGAGGGCTATCGAAATGGCTGTGGCGCTGAAGTTGCTTGTGAATGTGGAGTTGGGGGCATGTGAAACCCGCATGTGGAGCATTCGTTTGTGTGGGATGCTCACGAAGCTTCATTTCAGTCCTAGGCTCTCAAAGGGCACTAAGCATAGAGTGTGAAAACTGAGTTTCCTTGAGAGCTGCTTGGAAGCCTGATGGTGTGTGAAGTTAGTGAGCCAAATGGAGTTGTTCTCCCACAAGAACCACTCGGCTGATCCTTCTTCAATATGCCCTTCACGAACATGCAGCGTTTCCTTGATTGAATTAGCTCTCACACCAATATTTGCGTCTAGAGCCTTTGCATTGAGGGCTATCTGAAAACGGCTGTTTCGCTGAAGTTGCCTGTGAATGTGGAGTTGGTGGCATGTGAAACCCGCATGTGGAGCATTCGTTTGTGTGGGATGCTCTACCAGGTTCATTCCTAGATAATGCACTCAAAGGGCACTAAGCATAGAGTGTGAAAACTGAGTTTCCTTGAGAGCTGCTTGGAAGCCTGATGTGTGTGAAGTTAGTGAGCCAAATGGAGTTGTTCTCCCACAAGAACCACTCGGCTGATCCTTCTTCAATATGCCCTTCACCAACATGCAGTGTTTCCTTGATTGAATTAGCTCTCACACCAATATTTGCGTCTAGAGCCTTTGCATTGAGGGCTATCTGAAAACGGATGTGGCGCTGAAGTTGCCTGTTAATGTGGAGTTGGGGGCATGTGAAACCCGCATGTGGAGCATTCGTTTGTGTGGGATGCTCACCAAGCTTCATTTCAGTCCTAGGCACTCAAAGGGCACTAAGCATAGAGTGTGAAAACTGAGTTTCCTTGAGAGCTGCTTGGAAGCCTGATGGTGTGTGAAGTTAGTGAGCCAAATGGAGTTGTTCTCCCACAAGAACCACTCGGCCGATCCTTCTTCAATATGCCCTTCACCAACATGCAGTGTTTCCATGATTGAATTAGCTCTCACACCAATATTTGCGTCTAGAGCCTTTGCATTGAGGGCTATCTGAAAACGGCTGTGGCGCTGAAGTGGCCTGTGAATGTGGAGTTGGTGGCATGTGAAACCCGCATGTGGAGCATTCGTTTGTGTGGGATGCTCACCAAGCTTCATTTCAGTCCTAGCACTCAAAGGGCACTAAGCATAGAGTGTGAAAACTGAGTTTCCTTGAGAGCTGCTTGGAAGCCTGATGGTGTGTGAAGTTAGTGAGCCAAATGGAGTTGTTCTCCCGCAAGAACCACTCGGCTGATCCTTCTTCAATATGCCCTTCACCAACATGCAGTGTTTCCTTGATTGAATTAGCTCTCACACCAATATTTGCGTCTAGATCCTTTGCATTGAGGGCTATCTGAAAACGGCTGTGGCGCTGAAGTTGCCTGTGAATGTGGAGTTGGGGGCATGTGAAACCGTATGTGGAGCATTCGTTTGTGTGGGATGCTCACCAAGCTTCATTTCAGTCCTAGGCACTCAAAGGACACTAAGCATAGAGTGTGAAAACTGAGTTTCCTTGAGAGCTGCTTGGAAGCCTGATGGTGTGTGAAGTTAGTGAGCCAAATGGAGTTGTTCTCCCACAAGAACCACTCGGCCTATCCTTCTTCAATATGCCCTTCATCAGCATGCAGTGTTTCCTTGATTGAATTAGCTCTCACATGATATTGGCGTCTAGAGCCTTTGCATTGAGGGCTATCTGAAACGGCTGTGGCGCTGAAGTTGCCTGTGAATGTGGAGTTGGTGGCATGTGAACCCGCATGTGGAGCATTCGTTTGTGTGGGATGCTCACCAAGCTTCATTCAGTCCTAGGCACTCAAAGGGCACTAAGCATAGAGTGTGAAAACTGAGTTTCCTTGAGAGCTGCTTGGAAGCCTGATGGTGTGTGAAGTTAGTGAGCCAAATGGAGTTGTTCTCCCACAAGAACCACTCGGCTGATCCTTCTTCAATATGCCCTTCACCAACATGCAGTGTTTCCTTGATTGAATTAGCTCTCACACCAATATTGGCGTCTAGAGCCTTTGCATTGAGGGCTATCTGAAAACGGCTGTGGCGCTGCAGTTGCCTGTGAATGTGGAGTTGGTGGCATGTGAAACCCGCATGTGGAGCATTCGTTTGTGTGGGATGCTCACCAAGCTTCATTTCAGTCCTAGGCACTCAAAGGGCACTAAGCATAGAGTGTGAAAACTGAGTTTCCTTGAGAGCTGCTTGGAAGCCTGATGGTGTGTGAAGTTAGTGAGCCAAATGGAGTTGTTTCTCCCACAAGAACCACTCGGCCGATCCTTCTTCATTATGCCCTTCACCAACATGCAGTGTTTCCTTGATTGAATTAGCTCTCACACCAATATTTGCCTCTAGAGCCTTTGCATTGAGGGCTATCTGAAAACGGCTGTGGCGCTGAAGTTGCCTGTGAATGTGGAGTTGGTGGCATGTGAAACCCGCATGTGGAGCATTCGTTTTGTGTGGGATGCTCTACCAGGTTCATTCCTAGATAATGCACTCAAAGGGCACTAAGCATAGAGTGTGAAAACTGAGTTTCCTTGAGAGCTGCTTGGAAGCCTGATGGTGTGTGAAGTTAGTGAGCCAAATGGAGTTGTTCTCCCACAAGAACCACTCGGCCGATCCTTCTTCAATATGCCCTTCACCAACATGCAGTGTTTCCTTGATTGAATTAGCTCTCACACCAATATTTGCATCTAGAGCCTTTGCATTGAGGGCTATCTGAAAACGGCTGTGGCGCTGAAGTTGCCTGTAAATGTGGAGTTGGTGGCATGTGAAACCCGCGTGTGGAGCATTCGTTTGTGTGGGATGCTCACCAAGCTTCATTTCAGTCCTAGGCACTCAAGGGCACTAAGCATAGAGTGTGAAAACTGAGTTTCCTTGAGAGCTACTTGGAAGCCTGATGGTGTGTGAAGTTAGTGAGCCAAATGGAGTTGTTCTCCCACAAGAACCACTCGGCCGATCCTTCTTCAATATGCCCTTCACCAACATGCAGTGTTTCCTTGATTGAATTAGCTCTCACACCAATATTGGCGTCTAGAACCTTTGCATTGAGGGCTATCTGAAAACGGCTGTGTCGCTGAAGTTGCCTGTGAATGTGGCAGTTGGTGGCATGTGAACCCGCATGTGGAGCATTCGTTTGTGTGGGATGCTCTACCAGGTTCATTCCTAGATAATGCACTCAAAGGGCACTAAGCATAGAGTGTGAAAACTGAGTTTCCTTGAGAGCTGCTTGGAAGCCTGATGGTGTGTGAAGTTAGTGAGCCAAATGGAGTTGTTCTCCCACAAGAACCACTCGGCTGATCCTTCTTCAATATGCCTTCACCAACATGCAGTGTTTCCTTGATTGAATTAGCTCTCACAA
>NW_026700651.1:0-55316 GCF_030435755.1 Ochotona princeps
ATCCTTCTTCAATATGCCCTTCACCAACATGCAGTGTTTCCTTGATTGAATTAGCTCTCACACCAATATTTGCGTCTAGAGCCTTTGCATTGAGGGCTATCTGAAAACGGCTGTGGCGCTGAAGTTGCCTGTGAATGTGGAGTTGGTGGCATGTGAAACCCGCATGTGGAGCATTCGTTTGTGTGGGATGCTCTACCAGGTTCATTTCAGTCCTAGCCATACAAAGGGCACTAAGCATAGAGTGTGAAACCTGAGTTTCCTTGAGAGCTGCTTGGAAGCCTGATGGTGTGTGAAGTTAGTGAGCCAAATGGAGTTGTTCTCCCACAAGAACCACTCGGCTGATCCTTCTTCAATATGCCCTTCACCAACATGCAGTGTTTCCTTGATTGAATTAGCTCTCACACCAATATTTGCGTCTAGAGCCTTTGCTTTGAGGGCTATCTGAAAACGGCTGTGGCTCTGAAGTTGCCTGTGAATGTGGAGTTGGTGGCATGTGAAACCCGCATGTGGAGCATTCGTTTGTGTGGGATGCTCTATCAGGTTCATTTCAGTCCTAGGCACTCAAAGGGCACTAAGCATAGAGTGTGAAAACTGTGTTTCCTTGAGAGCTGCTTGGAAGCCTGATGGTGTGTGAAGTTAGTGAGCCAAATGGAGTTGTTCTCCCACAAGAACCACTCGGCTGATCCTTCTTCAATATGCCCTTCACCAACATGCAGTGTTTCCTTGATTGAATTAGCTCTCACACCAATATTTGCGTCTAGAGCCTTTACATTGAGGGCTCTCTGAAAACGGCTGTGGCGCTGAAGTTGCCTGTGAATGTGGAGTTGGTGGCATGTGAAACCCGGATGTGGAGCATTCTTTTGTGTGGGATGCTGACCAAGTTTCATTTCAGTCCTAGGCACACAAAGAGCAGAAAGCATAGAGTGTGAAAACTGAGTTTCCTTGAGAGCTGCTTGGAAGCCTGATGGTGTGTGAAGTTAGTGAGCCAAATGGAGTTGTTCTCCCACAAGAACCACTCGGCTGATCCTTCTTCAATATGCCCTTCACCAACATGCAGTGTTTCCTTGATTGAATTAGCTCTCACACCAATATTTGCGTCTAGAGCCTTTGCATTGAGGGCTATCTGAAAACGGCTGTGGCTCTGAAGTTGCCTGTGAATGTGGAGTTGGTGGCATGTGAAACCCGCATGTGGAGCATTCGTTTGTGTGGGATGCTCTACCAGGTTCATTTCAGTCCTAGGCACTCAAAGGGCACTAAGCATAGAGTGTGAAAACTGTGTTTCCTGGAAAGCTGCTTGGAAACCTGATGGTGTGTGAAGTTAGTGAGCCAAATGGAGTTGTTCTCCCACAAGAACCACTCGGCTGATCCTTCTTCAATATGCCCTTCACCAACATGCAGTGTTTCCTTGATTGAATTAGCTCTCACACCAATATTTGCGTCTAGAGCCTTTACATTGAGGGCTATCTGAAAACGGCTGTGGCGCTGAAGTTGCCTGTGAATGTGGAGTTGGTGGCATGTGAAACCCGCATGTGGAGCATTCGTTTGTGTGGGATACTGACCAAGTTTCATTTCAGTCCTAGGCACTCAAAGAGCACTAAGCATAGAGTGTGAAAACTGAGTTTCCTTGAGAGCTGCTTGGAAGCCTGATGGTGTGTGAAGTTAGTGAGCCAAATGGAGTTGTTCTCCCACAAGAACCACTCTGCTGATCCTTCTGCAATATGCCCTTCACCAACATGCAGTGTTTCCTTGATTGAATTAGCTCTCACACCAATATTTGCGTCTAGAGCCTTTGCATTGAGGGCTATCTGAAAACGGCTGTGGCTCTGAAGTTGCCTGTGAATGTGGAGTTGGTGGCATGTGAAACCCGCATGTGGAGCATTCGTTTGTGTGGGATGCTCTACCAGGTTCATTTCAGTCCTAGGCACTCAAAGGGCACTAAGCATAGAGTGTGAAAACTGTGTTTCCTTGAAAGCTGCTTGGAAGCCTGATGGTGTGTGAAGTTAGTGAGCCAAATGGAGTTGTTCTCCCACAAGAACCACTCGGCTGATCCTTCTTCAATATGCCCTTCACCAACATGCAGTGTTTCCTTGCTTGAATTAGCTCTCACACCAATATTTGCGTCTAGAGCCTTTGCATTGAGGGCTATCTGAAAACGGCTGTGGCGCTGAAGTTGCCTGTGAATGTGGAGTTGGTGGCATGTGAAACCCGCATGTGGAGCATTCGTTTGTGTGGGATGCTGACCAAGTTTCATTTCAGTCCTAGGCACACAAAGAGCACTAAGCATAGAGTGTGAAAACTGAGTTTCCTTGAGAGCTGCTTGGAAGCCTGATGGTGTGTGAAGTTAGTGAGCCAAATGGAGTTGTTCTCCCACAAGAACCACTCGTCTGATCCTTCTTCAATGTGCCCTTCACCAACATGCAGTGTTTCCTTGATTGAATAGCTCTCACACCAATATTTGCGTAGGGCTTGCAGTGGGGTATCTTGGGATTGAATAGCTCTCACCAGGAGTTTTGCGTAGAGGCTTGCAGTGAGGGCTATCTGAAAACGGCTGTGGCGCTGAAGTTGCCTGTGAATGTGGAGTTGGTGGCATGTGAAACCCGCAAGTGGAGCATTCGTTTATGTGGGATGCTCACCAAGCTTCTTTTCAGTCCTTGGCACTCAAAGGGCACTAAGCATAGAGTGTGAAAACTGAGTTTCCTTGAGAGCTGCTTGGAAGCCTGATGGTGTGTGAAGTTAGTGAGCCAAATGGAGTTGTTCTCCCACAAGGACCACTCGGCTGATCCTTCTTCAATATGCCCTTCACCAACTTGCAGTGTTTCCTTGATTGAATTAGCTCTCACACCAATATTTGCGTCTAGAGCCTTTGCATTGAGGGCTATCTGAAAACGGCTGTGGCGCTGAAGTTGCCTGTGAATGTGGAGTTGGTGGCATGTGAAACCCGCATGTGGAGCATTCGTTTGTGTGGGATGCTGACCAAGTTTCATTTCAGTCCTAGGCACACAAAGAGCACTAAGCCTAGAGTGTGAAAACTGAGTTTCCTTGAGAGCTGCTTGGAAGCCTGATGGTGTGTGAAGTTAGTGAGCCAAATGGAGTTGTTCTCCCACAAGAACCACTCGGCTGATCCTTCTTCAATATGCCCTTCACCAACATGCAGTGTTTCCTTGATTGAATTAGCTCTCACACCAATATTTGCGTCTAGAGCCTTTGCATTGAGGGCTATCTGAAAACGGCTGTGGCGCTGAAGTTGCCTGTGAATGTGGAGTTGGTGGCATGTGAAACCCGCAAGTGGAGCATTCGTTTGTGTGGGATGCTGACCAAGTTTCATTTCAGTCCTAGGCACACAAAGAGCACTAAGCATAGAGTGTGAAAACTGAGTTTCCTTGAGAGCTGCTTGGAAGCCTGATGGTGTGTGAAGTTAGTGAGCCAAATGGAGTTGTTCTCCCACAAGAACCACTCGGCTGATCCTTCTTCAATATGCCCTTCACCCACATGCAGTGTTTCCTTGATTGAATTAGCTCTCACACCAATATTTGCGTCTAGAGCCTTTGCATTGAGGGCTATCTGAAAACGGCTGTGGCGCTGAAGTTGCCTGTGAATGTGGAGTTGGTGGCATGTGAAACCCGCAAGTGGAGCATTCGTTTGTGTGGGATGCTGACCAAGTTTCATTTCAGTCCTAGGCACACAAAGAGCACTAAGCATAGAGTGTGAAAACTGAGTTTCCTTGAGAGCTGCTTGGAAGCCTGATGGTGTGTGAAGTTAGTGAGCCAAATGGAGTTGTTCTCCCACAAGAACCACTCGGCTGATCCTTCTTCAATATGCCCTTCACCCACATGCAGTGTTTCCTTGATTGAATTAGCTCTCACACCAATATTTGCGTCTAGAGCCTTTGCATTGAGGGCTATCTGAAAACGGCTGTGGCGCTGAAGTTGCCTGTGAATGTGGAGTTGGTGGCATGTGAAACCCACATGCGGAGCATTCGTTTGTGTGGGATGCTCTACCAGGTTCATTCCTAGATAATGCACTCAAAGGGCACTAAGCATAGAGTGTGAAAACTGAGTTTCCTTGAGAGCTGCTTGGAAGCCTGATGGTGTGTGAAGTTAGTGAGCCAAATGGAGTTGTTCTCCCACAAGAACCACTCGGCTGATCCTTCTTCAATATGCCCTTCACCAACATGCAGTGTTTCCTTGATTGAATTAGCTCTCACACCAATATTTGCGTCTAGAGCCTTTGCATTGAGGGCTATCTGAAAACGGCTGTGGCGCTGAAGTTGCCTGTGAATGTGGAGTTGGTGGCATGTGAAACCCGCATGTGGAGCATTCGTTTGTGTGGGATGCTCTACCAGGTTCATTCCTAGATAATGCACTCAAAGGGCACTAAGCATAGAGTGTGAAAACTGAGTTTCCTTGAGAGCTGCTTGGAAGCCTGATGGTGTGTGAAGTTAGTGAGCCAAATGGAGTTGTTCTCCCACAAGAACCACTCGGCTGATCCTCCTTCAATATGCCCTTCACCAACATGCAGTGTTTCCTTGATTGAATTAGCTCTCACACCAATATTTGCGTCTAGAGCCTTTACATTGAGGGCTATCTGAAAACGGCTGTGGCGCTGAAGTTGCCTGTGAATGTGGAGTTGGTGGCATGTGAAACCCGCATGTGGAGCATTCGTTTGTGTGGGATGCTGACCAAGTTTCATTTCAGTCCTAGGCACACAAACAGCACTAAGCATAGAGTGTGAAAACTGAGTTTCCTTGAGAGCTGCTTGGAAGCCTGATGGTGTGTGAAGTTAGTGAGCCAAATGGAGTTGTTCTCCCACAAGAACCACTCGGCTGATCCTTCTTCAATATGCCCTTCACCAACATGCAGTGTTTCCTTGATTGAATTAGCTCTCACACCAATATTTGCGTCTAGAGCCTTTGCATTGAGGGCTATCTGAAAATGGCTGTGGCGCTGAAGTTGCCTGTGAATGTGGAGTTGGTGGCATGTGAAACCCGCATGTGGAGCATTCGTTTGTGTGGGATGCTCTACCAGGTTCATTTCAGTCCTAGCCATACAAAGGGCACTAAGCAAAGAGTGTGAAAACTGAGTTTCCTTGAGAGCTGCTTGGAAGCCTGATGGTGTGTGAAGTTAGTGAGCCAAATGGAGTTGTTCTCCCACAAGAACCACTCGGCTGATCCTTCTTCAATATGCCCTTCACCAACATGCAGTGTTTCCTTGATTGAATTAGCTCTCACACCAATATTTGCGTCTAGAGCCTTTGCTTTGAGGGCTATCTGAAAACGGCTGTGGCTCTGAAGTTGCCTGTGAATGTGGAGTTGGTGGCATGTGAAACCCGCATGTGGAGCATTCGTTTGTGTGGGATGCTCTACCAGGTTCATTTCAGTCCTAGGCACTCAAAGGGCACTAAGCATAGAGTGTGAAAACTGAGTTTCCTTGAGAGCTGCTTGGAAGCCTGATGGTGTGTGAAGTTAGTGAGCCAAATGGAGTTGTTCTCCCACAAGAACCACTCGGCTGATCCTTCTTCAATATGCCCTTCACCAACATGCAGTGTTTCCTTGATTGAATTAGCTCTCACACCAATATTTGCGTCTAGAGCCTTTACATTGAGGGCTATCTGAAAACGGCTGTGGCGCTGAAGTTGCCTGTGAATGTGGAGTTGGTGGCATGTGAAACCCGGATGTGGAGCATTCGTTTGTGTGGGATGCTGACCAAGTTTCATTTCAGTCCTAGGCACACAAAGAGCAGTAAGCATAGAGTGTGAAAACTGAGTTTCCTTGAGAGCTGCTTGGAAGCCTGATGGTGTGTGAAGTTAGTGAGCCAAATGGAGTTGTTCTCCCACAAGAACCACTCGGCTGATCCTTCTTCAATATGCCCTTCACCAACATGCAGTGTTTCCTTGATTGAATTAGCTCTCACACCAATATTTGCGTCTAGAGCCTTTGCATTGAGGGCTATCTGAAAACGGCTGTGGCTCTGAAGTTGCCTGTGAATGTGGAGTTGGTGGCATGTGAAACCCGCATGTGGAGCATTCGTTTGTGTGGGATGCTCTACCAGGTTCATTTCAGTCCTAGGCACTCAAAGGGCACTAAGCATAGAGTGTGAAAACTGTGTTTCCTTGAAAGCTGCTTGGAAACCTGATGGTGTGTGAAGTTAGTGAGCCAAATGGAGTTGTTCTCCCACAAGAACCACTCGGCTGATCCTTCTTCAATATGCCCTTCACCAACATGCAGTGTTTCCTTGATTGAATTAGCTCTCACACCAATATTTGCGTCTAGAGCCTTTACATTGAGGGCTATCTGAAAACGGCTGTGGCGCTGAAGTTGCCTGTGAATGTGGAGTTGGTGGCATGTGAAACCCGCATGTGGAGCATTCGTTTGTGTGGGATACTGATCAAGTTTCATTTCAGTCCTAGGCACTCAAAGAGCACTAAGCATAGAGTGTGAAACCTGAGTTTCCTTGAGAGCTGCTTGGAAGCCTGATGGTGTGTGAAGTTAGTGAGCCAAATGGAGTTGTTCTCCCACAAGAACCACTCTGCTGATCCTTCTGCAATATGCCCTTCACCAACATGCAGTGTTTCCTTGATTGAATTAGCTCTCACACCAATATTTGCGTCTAGAGCCTTTGCATTGAGGGCTATCTGAAAACGGCTGTGGCTCTGAAGTTGCCTGTGAATGTGGAGTTGGTGGCATGTGAAACCCGCATGTGGAGCATTCGTTTGTGTGGGATGCTCTACCAGGTTCATTTCAGTCCTAGGCACTCAAAGGGCACTAAGCATAGAGTGTGAAAACTGTGTTTCCTTGAAAGCTGCTTGGAAGCCTGATGGTGTGTGAAGTTAGTGAGCCAAATGGAGTTGTTCTCCCACAAGAACCACTCGGCTGATCCTTCTTCAATATGCCCTTCACCAACATGCAGTGTTTCCTTGCTTGAATTAGCTCTCACACCAATATTTGCGTCTAGAGCCTTTGCATTGAGGGCTATCTGAAAACGGCTGTGGCGCTGAAGTTGCCTGTGAATGTGGAGTTGGTGGCATGTGAAACCCGCAAGTGGAGCATTCGTTTATGTGGGATGCTCACCAAGCTTCTTTTCAGTCCTTGGCACTCAAAGGGCACTAAGCATAGAGTGTGAAAACTGAGTTTCCTTGAGAGCTGCTTGGAAGCCTGATGGTGTGTGAAGTTAGTGAGCCAAATGGAGTTGTTCTCCCACAAGGACCACTCGGCTGATCCTTCTTCAATATGCCCTTCACCAACATGCAGTGTTTCCTTGATTGAATTAGCTCTCACACCAATATTTGCGTCTAGAGCCTTTGCATTGAGGGCTATCTGAAAACGGCTGTGGCGCTGAAGTTGCCTGTGAATGTGGAGTTGGTGGCATGTGAAACCCGCATGTGGAGCATTCGTTTGTGTGGGATGCTGACCAAGTTTCATTTCAGTCCTAGGCACACAAAGAGCACTAAGCATAGAGTGTGAAAACTGAGTTTCCTTGAGAGCTGCTTGGAAGCCTGATGGTGTGTGAAGTTAGTGAGCCAAATGGAGTTGTTCTCCCACAAGAACCACTCGGCTGATCCTTCTTCAATATGCCCTTCACCAACATGCAGTGTTTCCTTGATTGAATTAGCTCTCACACCAATATTTGCGTCTAGAGCCTTTGCATTGAGGGCTATCTGAAAACGGCTGTGGCGCTGAAGTTGCCTGTGAATGTGGAGTTGGTGGCATGTGAAACCCGCAAGTGGAGCATTCGTTTGTGTGGGATGCTGACCAAGTTTCATTTCAGTCCTAGGCACACAAAGAGCACTAAGCATAGAGTGTGAAAACTGAGTTTCCTTGAGAGCTGCTTGGAAGCCTGATGGTGTGTGAAGTTAGTGAGCCAAATGGAGTTGTTCTCCCACAAGAACCACTCGGCTGATCCTTCTTCAATATGCCCTTCACCCACATGCAGTGTTTCCTTGATTGAATTAGCTCTCACACCAATATTTGCGTCTAGAGCCTTTGCATTGAGGGCTATCTGAAAACGGCTGTAGCGCTGAAGTTGCCTGTGAATGTGGAGTTGGTGGCATGTGAAACCCGCATGTGGAGCATTCGTTTGTGTGGGATGCTCTACCAGGTTCATTCCTAGATAATGCACTCAAAGGGCACTAAGCATAGAGTGTGAAAACTGAGTTTCCTTGAGAGCTGCTTGGAAGCCTGATGGTGTGTGAAGTTAGTGAGCCAAATGGAGTTGTTCTCCCACAAGAACCACTCGGCTGATGCTTCTTCAATATGCCCTTCACCAACATGCAGTGTTTCCTTGATTGAATTAGCTCTCACACCAATATTTGCGTCTAGAGCCTTTGCATTGAGGGCTATCTGAAAACGGCTGTGGCTCTGAAGTTGCCTGTGAATGTGGAGTTGGTGGCATGTGAAACCCGCATGTGGAGCATTCGTTTGTGTGGGATGCTCTACCAGGTTCATTTCAGTCCTAGCCATACAAAGGGCACTAAGCATAGAGTGTGAAACCTGAGTTTCCTTGAGAGCTGCTTGGAAGCCTGATGGTGTGTGAAGTTAGTGAGCCAAATGGAGTTGTTCTCCCACAAGAACCACTCGGCTGATCCTTCTTCAATATGCCCTTCACCAACATGCAGTGTTTCCTTGATTGAATTAGCTCTCACACCAATATTTGCGTCTAGAGCCTTTGCATTGAGGGCTATCTGAAAACGGCTGTGGCGCTGAAGTTGCCTGTGAATGTGGAGTTGGTGGCTTGTGAAACCCGCATGTGGAGCATTCGTTTGTGTGGGATGCTCTACCAAGTTCATTCCTAGATAATGCACTCATAGGGCACTAAACATAGAGTGTGAAAACTGAGTTTCCTTGAGAGCTGCTTGGAAGCCTGATGGTGTGTGAAGTTAGTGAGCCAAATGGAGTTGTTCTCCCACAAGAACCACTCGGCTGATCCTTCTTCAATATGCCCTTCACCAACATGCAGTGTTTCCTTGATTGAATTAGCTCTCACACCAATATTTGTGTCTAGAGCCTTTGCATTGAGGGCTATCTGAAAACGGCTGCGGCGCTGAAGTTGCCTGTGAATGTGGAGTTGGTGTCATGTGAAACCAGCATGTGGAGCATTCATTTGTGTGGGATGCTCTACCAGGTTCATTCCTAGATAATGCACTCAAAGGGCACTAAACATAGAGTGTGAAAACTGAGTTTCCTTGAGAGCTGCTTGGAAGCCTGATGGTGTGTGAAGTTAGTGAGCCAAATGGAGTTGTTCTCCCACAAGAACCACTCGGCTGATCCTTCTTCAATATGCCCTTCACCAACATGCAGTGTTTCCTTGATTGAATTAGCTCTCACACCAATATTTGCGTCTAGAGCCTTTGCATTGAGGGCTATCTGAAAATGGCTGTGGCGCTGAAGTTGCCTGTGAATGTGGAGTTGGTGGCATGTGAAACCCGCATGTGGAGCATTCGTTTGTGTGGGATGCTCTACCAGGTTCATTTCAGTCCTAGCCATACAAAGGGCACTAAACATAGAGTGTGAAAACTGAGTTTCCTTGAGAGCTGCTTGGAAGCCTGATGGTGTGTGAAGTTAGTGAGCCAAATGGAGTTGTTCTCCCACAAGAACCACTCGGCTGATCCTTCTTCAATATGCCCTTCACCAACATGCAGTGTTTCCTTGATTGAATTAGCTCTCACACCAATATTTGCGTCTAGAGCCTTTGCATTGAGGGCTATCTGAAAACGGCTGTGGCGCTGAAGTTGCCTGTGAATGTGGAGTTGGTGGCATGTGAAACCCGCATGTGGAGCATTCGTTTGTGTGGGATGCTCTACCAGGTTCACTTCAGTCCTAGCCATACAAAGGGCACTAAGCATAGAGTGTGAAAACTGAGTTTCCTTGAGAGCTGCTTGGAAGCCTGATGGTGTGTGAAGTTAGTGAGCCAAATGGAGTTGTTCTCCCACAAGAACCACTCGGCTGATCCTTCTTCAATATGCCCTTCACCAACATGCAGTGTTTCCTTGATTGAATTAGCTCTCACACCAATATTTGCGTCTAGAGCCTTTGCATTGAGGGCTATCTGAAAACGGCTGTGGCGCTGAAGTTGCCTGTGAATGTGGAGTTGGTGGCATGTGAAACCCGCATGTGGAGCATTCGTTTGTGTGGGATGCTCTACCAGGTTCATTCCTAGATAATGCACTCAAAGGGCACTAAGCATAGAGTGTGAAAACTGAGTTTCCTTGAGAGCTGCTTGGAAGCCTAATGGTGTGTGAAGTTAGTGAGCCAAATGGAGTTGTTCTCCCACAAGAACCACTCGGCTGATCCTTCTTCAATATGCCCTTCACCAACATGCAGTGTTTCCTTGATTGAATTAGCTCTCACACCAATATTTGCGTCTAGAGCCTTTGCATTGAGGGCTATCTGAAAACGGCTGTGGCTCTGAAGTTGCCTGTGAATGTGGAGTTGGTGGCATGTGAAACCCGCATGTGGAGCATTCGTTTGTGTGGGATGCTCTACCAGGTTCATTTCAGTCCTAGCCATACAAAGGGCACTAAGCATAGAGTGTGAAACCTGAGTTTCCTTGAGAGCTGCTTGGAAGCCTGATGGTGTGTGAAGTTAGTGAGCCAAATGGAGTTGTTCTCCCACAAGAACCACTCGGCTGATCCTTCTTCAATATGCCCTTCACCAACATGCAGTGTTTCCTTGATTGAATTAGCTCTCACACCAATATTTGCGTCTAGAGCCTTTGCATTGAGGGCTATCTGAAAACGGCTGTGGCGCTGAAGTTGCCTGTGAATGTGGAGTTGGTGGCATGTGAAACCCGCATGTGGAGCATTCGTTTGTGTGGGATGCTCTACCAGGTTCATTCCTAGATAATGCACTCAAAGGGCACTAAGCATAGAGTGTGAAACCTGAGTTTCCTTGAGAGCTGCTTGGAAGCCTGATGGTGTGTGAAGTTAGTGAGCCAAATGGAGTTGTTCTCCCACAAGAACCACTCGGCTGATCCTTCTTCAATATGCCCTTCACCAACATGCAGTGTTTCCTTGATTGAATTAGCTCTCACACCAATATTTGCGTCTAGAGCCTTTGCATTGAGGGCTATCTGAAAACGGCTGTGGCGCTGAAGTTGCCTGTGAATGTGGAGTTGGTGGCATGTGAAACCCGCATGTGGAGCATTCGTTTGTGTGGGATGCTCTACCAGGTTCATTCCTAGATAATGCACTCAAAGGGCACTAAGCATAGAGTGTGAAACCTGAGTTTCCTTGAGAGCTGCTTGGAAGCCTGATGGTGTGTGAAGTTAGTGAGCCAAATGGAGTTGTTCTCCCACAAGAACCACTCGGCTGATCCTTCTTCAATATGCCCTTCACCAACATGCAGTGTTTCCTTGATTGAATTAGCTCTCACACCAATATTTGCGTCTAGAGCCTTTGCATTGAGGGCTATCTGAAAACGGCTGTGGCGCTGAAGTTGCCTGTCAATGTGGAGTTGGTGGCATGTGAAACCCGCATGTGGAGCATTCGTTTGTGTGGGATGCTCTACCAGGTTCATTCCTAGATAATGCACTCAAAGGGCACTAAGCATAGAGTGTGAAAACTGAGTTTCCTTGAGAGCTGCTTGGAAGCCTGATGGTGTGTGAAGTTAGTGAGCCAAATGGAGTTGTTCTCCCACAAGAACCACTCGGCTGATCCTTCTTCAATATGCCCTTCACCAACATGCAGTGTTTCCTTGATTGAATTAGCTCTCACACCAATATTTGCGTCTAGAGCCTTTACATTGAGGGCTAGCTGAAAACGGCTGTGGCGCTGAAGTTGCCTGTGAATGTGGAGTTGGTGGCATGTGAAACCTGCATGTGGAGCATTCGTTTGTGTGGGATGCTGACCAAGTTTCATTTCAGTCCTAGGCACACAAAGAGCACTAAGCATAGAGTGTGAAAACTGAGTTTCCTTGAGAGCTGCTTGGAAGCCTGATGGTGTGTGAAGTTAGTGAGCCAAATGGAGTTGTTCTCCCACAAGAACCACTCGGCTGATCCTTCTTCAATATGCCCTTCACCAACATGCAGTGTTTCCTTGATTGAATTAGCTCTCACACCAATATTTGCGTCTAGAGCCTTTGCATTGAGGGCTATCTGAAAACGGCTGTGGCGCTGAAGTTGCCTGTGAATGTGGAGTTGGTGGCATGTGAAACCCGCATGTGGAGCATTCGTTTGTGTGGGATGCTCTACCACGTTCATTCCTAGATAATGCACTCAAAGGGCACTAAGCATAGAGTGTGAAAACTGAGTTTCCTTGAGAGCTGCTTGGAAGCCTGATGGTGTGTGAAGTTAGTGAGCCAAATGGAGTTGTTCTCCCACAAGAACCACTCGGCTGATCCTTCTTCAATATGCCCTTCACCAACATGCAGTGTTTCCTTGATTGAATTAGCTCTCACACCAATATTTGTGTCTAGAGCCTTTGCATTGAGGGCTATCTGAAAACGGCTGTGGCGCTGAAGTTGCCTGTGAATGTGGAGTTGGGGTCATGTGAAACCAGCATGTGGAGCATTCATTTGTGTGGGATGCTCTACCAGGTTCATTCCTAGATAATGCCCTCAAAGGGCACTAAACATAGAGTGTGAAAACTGAGTTTCCTTGAGAGCTGCTTGGAAGCCTGATGGTGTGTGAAGTTAGTGAGCCAAATGGAGTTGTTCTCCCACAAGAACCACTCGGCTGATCCTTCTTCAATATGCCCTTCACCAACATGCAGTGTTTCCTTGATTGAATTAGCTCTCACACCAATATTTGCGTCTAGAGCCTTTGCATTGAGGGCTATCTGAAAACGGCTGTGGCGCTGAAGTTGCCTGAGAATGTGGAGTTGGTGGCATGTGAAACCCGCATGTGGAGCATTCGTTTGTGTGGGATGCTCTACCAGGTTCATTCCTAGATAATGCACTCAAAGGGCACTAAGCATAGAGTGTGAAAACTGAGTTTCCTTGAGAGCTGCTTGGAAGCCTGATGGTGTGTGAAGTTAGTGAGCCAAATGGAGTTGTTCTCCCACAAGAACCACTCGGCTGATCCTTCTTCAATATGCCCTTCACCAACATGCAGTGTTTCCTTGATTGAATTAGCTCTCACACCAATATTTGCGTCTAGAGCCTTTGCATTGAGGGCTATCTGAAAACGGCTGTGGCGCTGAAGTTGCCTGTGAATGTGGAGTTGGTGGCATGTGAAACCCGCATGTGGAGCATTCGTTTCTGTGGCTGACCAAGCTCTACCAGGTTCTTTCCTAGATAATGCACTCAAAGGGCACTAAACATAGAGCGTGAAACCTGAGTTTCCTTGAGAGCTGCTTGGAAGCCTGATGGTGTGTGAAGTTAGTGAGCCAAATGGAGTTGTTCTCCCACAAGAACCACTCGGCTGATCCTTCTTCAATATGCCCTTCACCAACATGCAGTGTTTCCTTGATTGAATTAGCTCTCACACCAATATTTGCGTCTAGAGCCTTTGCATTGAGGGCTATCTGAAAACGGCTGTGGCGCTGAAGTTGCCTGTGAATGTGGAGTTGGTGGCATGTGAAACCCGCATGTGGAGCATTCGTTTGTGTGGGATGCTCTACCAGGTTCATTTCAGTCCTAGCCATACAAAGGGCACTAAACATAGAGTGTGAAAACTGAGTTTCCTTGAGAGCTGCTTGGAAGCCTGATGGTGTGTGAAGTTAGTGAGCCAAATGGAGTTGTTCTCCCACAAGAACCACTCGACTGATCCTTCTTCAATATGCCCTTCACCAACATGCAGTGTTTCCTTGATTGAATTAGCTCTCACACCAATATTTGCGTCTAGAGCCTTTGCATTGAGGGCTATCTGAAAACGGCTGTGGCGCTGAAGTTGCCTGTGAATGTGGAGTTGGTGGCATGTGAAACCCGCATGTGGAGCATTCGTTTGTGTGGGATGCTCTACCAGGTTCATTCCTAGATAATGCACTCAAAGGGCACTAAGCATAGAGTGTGAAAACTGAGTTTCCTTGAGAGCTGCTTGGAAGCCTGATGGTGTGTGAAGTTAGTGAGCCAAATGGAGTTGTTCTCCCACAAGAACCACTCGGCTGATCCTTCTTCAATATGCCCTTCACCAACATGCAGTGTTTCCTTGATTGAATTAGCTCTCACACCAATATTTGTGTCTAGAGCCTTTGCATTGAGGGCTATCTGAAAACGGCTGTGGCGCTGAAGTTGCCTGTGAATGTGGAGTTGGTGGCATGTGAAACCCCGAAGTGGAGCATTCGTTTATGTGGGATGCTCACCAAGCTTCTTTTCAGTCCTTGGCACTCAAAGGGCACTAAGCATAGAGTGTGAAAACTGAGTTTCCTTGAGAGCTGCTTGGAAGCCTGATGGTGTGTGAAGTTAGTGAGCCAAATGGAGTTGTTCTCCCACAAGAACCACTCGGCTGATCCTTCTTCAATATGCCCTTCACCAACTTGCAGTGTTTCCTTGATTGAATTAGCTCTCACACCAATATTTGCGTCTAGAGCCTTTGCATTGAGGGCTATCTGAAAACGGCTGTGGCGCTGACGTTGCCTGTGAATGTGGAGTTGGTGGCATGTGAAACCCGCATGTGGAGCATTCGTTTGTGTGGGATGCTCTACCAGGTTCATTTCAGTCCCAGCCATACAAAGGGCACTAAACATAGAGTGTGAAAACTGAGTTTCCTTGAGAGCTGCTTGGAAGCCTGATGGTGTGTGAAGTTAGTGAGCCAAATGGAGTTGTTCTCCCACAAGAACCACTCGGCTGATCCTTCTTCAATATGCCCTTCACCAACATGCAGTGTTTCCTTGATTGAATTAGCTCTCACACCAATATTTGCGTCTAGAGCCTTTGCATTGAGGGCTATCTGAAAACGGCTGTGGCGCTGAAGTTGCCTGTGAATGTGGAGTTGGTGGCATGTGAAACCCGCATGTGGAGCATTCGTTTGTGTGGGATGCTCTACCAGGTTCATTCCTAGATAATGCACTCAAAGGGCACTAAGCATAGAGTGTGAAAACTGAGTTTCCTTGAGAGCTGCTTGGAAGCCTGATGGTGTGTGAAGTTAGTGAGCCAAATGGAGTTGTTCTCCCACAAGAACCACTCGGCTGATCCTTCTTCAATATGCCCTTCACCAACATGCAGTGTTTCCTTGATTGAATTAGCTCTCACACCAATATTTGCGTCTAGAGCCTTTGCTTTGAGGGCTATCTGAAAACGGCTGTGGCGCTGAAGTTGCCTGTGAATGTGGAGTTGGTGGCATGTGAAACCCGCATGTGGAGCATTCATTTGTGTGGGATGCTCTACCAGGTTCATTCCTAGATAATGCACTCAAAGGGCACTAAACATAGAGTGTGAAAACTGAGTTTCCTTGAGAGCTGCTTGGAAGCCTGATGGTGTGTGAAGTTAGTGAGCCAAATGGAGTTGTTCTCCCACAAGAACCACTCGGCTGATCCTTCTTCAATATGCCCTTCACCAACATGCAGTGTTTCCTTGATTGAATTAGCTCTCACACCAATATTTGTGTCTAGAGCCTTTGCATTGAGGGCTATCTGAATACGGCTGTGGCGCTGAAGTTGCCTGTGAATGTGGAGTTGGTGGCATGTGAAACCCGCATGTGGAGCATTCGTTTATGTGGGATGCTCACCAAGCTTCTTTTCAGTCCTTGGCACTCAAAGGGCACTAAGCATAGAGTGTGAAGACTGAGTTTCCTTGAGAGCTGCTTGGAAGCCTGATGGTGTGTGAAGTTAGTGAGCCAAATGGAGTTGTTCTCCCACAAGAACCACTCGGCTGATCCTTCTTCAATATGCCCTTCACCAACATGCAGTGTTTCCTTGATTGAATTAGCTCTCACACCAATATTTGCCTCTAGAGCCTTTACATTGAGGGCTATCTGAAAACGGCTGTTGCGCTGAACCTGCCTGTGAATGTGGAGTTGGTGGCATGTGAAACCCGCATGTGGAGCATTCGTTTGTGTGGGATGCTCTACCAGGTTCATTTCATTCCTAGCCATACAAAGGGCACTAAGCAAAGAGTGTGAAAACTGAGTTTCCTTGAGAGCTGCTTGGAAGCCTGATGGTGTGTGAAGTTAGTGAGCCAAATGGAGTTGTTCTCCCACAAGAACCACTCGGCTGATCCTTCTTCAATATGCCCTTCACCAACATGCAGTGTTTCCTTGATTGAATTAGCTCTCACACCAATATTTGCGTCTAGAGCCTTTGCATTGAGGGCTATCTGAAAACGGCTGTGGCGCTGAAGTTGCCTGTGAATGTGGAGTTGGTGGCATGTGAAACCCGCATGTGGAGCATTCGTTTGTGTGGGATGCTCTACCAGGTTCATTCCTAGATAATGCACTCAAAGGGCACTAAGCATAGAGTGTGAAAACTGAGTTTCCTTGAGAGCTGCTTGGAAGCCTGATGGTGTGTGAAGTTAGTGAGCCAAATGGAGTTGTTCTCCCACAAGAACCACTCGGCTGATCCTTCTTCAATATGCCCTTCACCAACATGCAGTGTTTCCTTGATTGAATTAGCTCTCACACCAATATTTGCGTCTAGAGCCTTTACATTGAGGGCTATCTGAAAACGGCTGTGGCGCTGAAGTTGCCTGTGAATCTGGAGTTGGTGGCATGTGAAACCCGCATGTGGAGCATTCGTTTGTGTGGGATACTGACAAAGTTTCATTTCAGTCCTAGGCACACAAAGAGCACTAAGCATAGAGTGTGAAAACTGTGTTTCCTTGAGAGCTGCTTGGAAGCCTGATGGTGTGTGAAGTTAGTGAGCCAAATGGAGTTGTTCTCCCACAAGAACCACTCGGCTGATCCTTCTTCAATATGCCCTTCACCAACATGCAGTGTTTCTTTGATTGAATTAGCTCTCACACCAATATTTGCGTCTAGGGCCTTTGCATTGAGGGCTATCTGAAAACGGCTGTGTCGCTGAAGTTGCCTGTGAATGTGGAGTTGGTGGCATGTGAAACCCGCATGTGGAGCATTCGTTTATGTGGGATGCTCACCAAGCTTCTTTTTAGTCCTTGGCACTCAAAGGGCACTAAGCATAGAGTGTGAAAACTGAGTTTCCTTGAGAGCTGCTTGGAAGCCTGATGGTGTGTGAAGTTAGTGAGCCAAATGGAGTTGTTCTCCCACAAGAACCACTCGGCTGATCCTTCTTCAATATGCCCTTCACCAACATGCAGTGTTTCCTTGATTGAATTAGCTCTCACACCAATATTTGCGTCTAGAGCCTTTACATTGAGGGCTATCTGAAAACGGCTGTGGCGCTGAAGTTGCCTGTGAATGTGGAGTTGGTGGCATGTGAAACCCGCATGTGGAGCATTCGTTTGTGTGGGATGCTCTACCAGGTTCATTCCTAGATAATGCACTCAAAGGGCACTAAGCATAGAGTGTGAAAACTGAGTTTCCTTGAGAGCTGCTTGGAAGCCTGATGGTGTGTGAAGTTAGTGAGCCAAATGGAGTTGTTCTCCCACAAGAACCACTCGGCTGATCCTTCTGCAATATGCCCTTCACCAACATGCAGTGTTTCCTTGATTGAATTAGCTCTCACACCAATATTTGCGTCTAGAGCCTTTGCATTGAGGGCTATCTGAAAACGGCTGTGGCGCTGAAGTTGCCTGTGAATGTGGAGTTGGTGGCATGTGAAACCCGCATGTGGAGCATTCGTTTGTGTGGGATGCTCTACCAGGTTCATTCCTAGATAATGCACTCAAAGGGCACTAAGCATAGAGTGTGAAAACTGAGTTTCCTTGAGAGCTGCTTGGAAGCCTGATGGTGTGTGAAGTTAGTGAGCCAAATGGAGTTGTTCTCCCACAAGAACCACTCGGCTGATCCTTCTTCAATATGCCCTTCACCAGCATGCAGTGTTTCCTTGATTGAATTAGCTCTCACACCAATATTTGCGTCTAGAGCCTTTGCATTGAGGGCTATCTGAAAACGGCTGTGGCGCTGAAGTTGCCTGTGAATGTAGAGTTGGTGGCATGTGAAACCCGCATGTGGAGCATTCGTTTGTGTGGGATGCTCTACCAGGTTCATTCCTAGATAATGCACTCAAAGGGCACTAAACATAGAGCGTGAAACCTGAGTTTCCTTGAGAGCTGCTTGGAAGCCTGATGGTGTGTGAAGTTAGTGAGCCAAATGGAGTTGTTCTCCCACAAGAACCACTCGGCTGATCCTTCTTCAATATGCCCTTCACCAACATGCAGTGTTTCCTTGATTGAATTAGCTCTCACACCAATATTTGCGTCTAGAGCCTTTGCATTGAGGGCTATCTGAAAACGGCTGTGGCGCTGAAGTTGCCTGTGAATGTGGAGTTGGTGGCATGTGAAACCCGCATGTGGAGCATTCGTTTGTGTGGGATGCTCTACCAGGTTCATTCCTAGATAATGCACTCAAAGGGCACTAAGCATAGAGTGTGAAAACTGAGTTTCCTTGAGAGCTGCTTGGAAGCCTGATGGTGTGTGAAGTTAGTGAGCCAAATGGAGTTGTTCTCCCACAAGAACCACTCGGCTGATCCTTCTTCAATATGCCCTTCACCAACATGCGGTGTTTCCTTGATTGAATTAGCTCTCACACCAATATTTGCGTCTAGAGCCTTTGCATTGAGGGCTATCTGAAAACGGCTGTGGCGCTGAAGTTGCCTGTGAATGTGGAGTTGGTGGCATGTGAAACCCGCATGTGGAGCATTCGTTTGTGTGGGATGCTCTACCAGGTTCATTCCTAGATAATGCACTCAAAGGGCACTAAGCATAGAGTGTGAAAACTGAGTTTCCTTGAGAGCTGCTTGGAAGCCTGATGGTGTGTGAAGTTAGTGAGCCAAATGGAGTTGTTCTCCCACAGGAACCACTCGGCTGATCCTTCTTCAATATGCCCTTCACCAACATGCAGTGTTTCCTTGATTGAATTAGCTCTCACACCAATATTTGCGTCTAGAGCCTTTGCATTGAGGGCTATCTGAAAACGGCTGTGGCGCTGAAGTTGCCTGTGAATGTGGAGTTGGTGGCATGTGAAACCCGCATGTGGAGCATTCGTTTGTGTGGGATGCTCTACCAGGTTCATTCCTAGATAATGCACTCAAAGGGCACTAAGCATAGAGTGTGAAAACTGAGTTTCCTTGAGAGCTGCTTGGAAGCCTGATGGTGTGTGAAGTTAGTGAGCCAAATGGAGTTGTTCTCCCACAAGAACCACTCGGCTGATCCTTCTTCAATATGCCCTTCACCAACATGCAGTGTTTCCTTGATTGAATTAGCTCTCACACCAATATTTGCGTCTAGAGCCTTTGCATTGAGGGCTATCTGAAAACGGCTGTGGCGCTGAAGTTGCCTGAGAATGTGGAGTTGGTGGCATGTGAAACCCGCATGTGGAGCATTCATTTGTGTGGGATGCTCTACCAGGTTCATTCCTAGATAATGCACTCAAAGGGCACTAAACATAGAGTGTGAAAACTGAGTTTCCTTGAGAGCTGCTTGGAAGCCTGATGGTGTGTGAAGTTAGTGAGCCAAATGGAGTTGTTCTCCCACAAGAACCACTCGGCTGATCCTTCTTCAATATGCCCTTCACCAACATGCAGTGTTTCCTTGATTGAATTAGCTCTCACACCAATATTTGTGTCTAGAGCCTTGGCATTGAGGGCTATCTGAAAACGGCTGTGGCGTTGAAGTTGCCTGTGAATGTGGAGTTGGTGGCATGTGAAATCCCGAAGTGGAGCATTCGTTTATGTGGGATGCTCACCAAGCTTCATTTCAGTCCTTGGCACTCAAAGGGCACTAAGCATAGAGTGTGAAACCTGAGTTTCCTTGAGAGCTGCTTGGAAGCCTGATGGTGTGTGAAGTTAGTGAGCCAAATGGAGTTGTTCTCCCACAAGAACCACTCGGCTGATCCTTCTTCAATATGCCCTTCACCAACATGCAGTGTTTCCTTGATTGAATTAGCTCTCACACCAATATTTGCGTCTAGAGCCTTTGCATTGAGGGCTATCTGAAAACGGCTGTGGCGCTGAAGTTGACTGTGAATGTGGAGTTGGTGGCATGTGAAACCCGCATGTGGAGCATTCGTTTGTGTGGGATGCTCTACCAGGTTCATTATTAGATAATGCACTCAAAGGGCACTAAGCATAGAGTGTGAAAACTGAGTTTCCTTGAGAGCTGCTTGGAAGCCTGATGGTGTGTGAAGTTAGTGAGCCAAATGGAGTTGTTCTCCCACAAGAACCACTCGGCTGATCCTTCTTCAATATGCCCTTCACCAACATGCAGTGTTTCCTTGATTGAATTAGCTCTCACACCAATATTTGCGTCTAGAGCCTTTGCATTGAGGGCTATCTGAAAACGGCTGTGGCGCTGAAGTTGCCTGTGAATGTGGAGTTGGTGGCATGTGAAACCCGCATGTGGAGCATTCGTTTGTGTGGGATGCTCCACCAGGTTCATTATTAGATAATGCACTCAAAGGGCACTAAGCATAGAGTGTGAAAACTGAGTTTCCTTGAGAGCTGCTTGGAAGCCTGATGGTGTGTGAAGTTAGTGAGCCAAATGGAGTTGTTCTCCCACAAGAACCACTCGGCTGATCCTTCTTCAATATGCCCTTCACCAACATGCAGTGTTTCCTTGATTGAATTAGCTCTCACACCAATATTTGCGTCTAGAGCCTTTGCATTGAGGGCTATCTGAAAACGGCTGTGGCGCTGAAGTTGCCTGTGAATGTGGAGTTGGTGGCATGTGAAACCCGCATGTGGAGCATTCGTTTGTGTGGGATGCTCCACCAGGTTCATTTCAGTCCTAGGCACACAAAGAGCACTAAGCATAGAGTGTGAAAACTGAGTTTCCTTGAGAGCTGCTTGGAAGCCTGATGGTGTGTGAAGTTAGTGAGCCAAATGGAGTTGTTCTCCCACAAGAACCACTTGGCTGATCCTTCTTCAATATGCCCTTCACCAACATGCAGTGTTTCCTTGATTGAATTAGCTCTCACACCAATATTTGCGTCTAGAGCCTTTGCATTGAGGGCTATCTGAAAACGGCTGTGGCGCTGAAGTTGCCTGTCAATGTGGAGTTGGTGGCATGTGAAACCCGCATGTGGAGCATTCGTTTGTGTGGGATGCTCTACCAGGTTCACTTCAGTCCTAGCCATACAAAGGGCACTAAGCATAGAGTGTGAAAACTGAGTTTCCTTGAGAGCTGCTTGGAAGCCTGATGGTGTGTGAAGTTAGTGAGCCAAATGGAGTTGTTCTCCCACAAGAACCACTCGGCTGATCCTTCTTCAATATGCCCTTCACCAACATGCAGTGTTTCCTTGATTGAATTAGCTCTCACACCAATATTTGCGTCTAGAGCCTTTGCATTGAGGGCTATCTGAAAACGGCTGTGGCGCTGAAGTTGCCTGTGAATGTGGAGTTGGTGGCATGTGAAACCCGCATGTGGAGCATTCGTTTGTGTGGGATGCTCTACCAGGTTCATTCCTAGATAATGCACTCAAAGGGCACTAAGCATAGAGTGTGAAAACTGAGTTTCCTTGAGAGCTGCTTGGAAGCCTAATGGTGTGTGAAGTTAGTGAGCCAAATGGAGTTGTTCTCCCACAAGAACCACTCGGCTGATCCTTCTTCAATATGCCCTTCACCAACATGCAGTGTTTCCTTGATTGAATTAGCTCTCACACCAATATTTGCGTCTAGAGCCTTTGCATTGAGGGCTATCTGAAAACGGCTGTGGCTCTGAAGTTGCCTGTGAATGTGGAGTTGGTGGCATGTGAAACCCGCATGTGGAGCATTCGTTTGTGTGGGATGCTCTACCAGGTTCATTTCAGTCCTAGCCATACAAAGGGCACTAAGCATAGAGTGTGAAACCTGAGTTTCCTTGAGAGCTGTTTGGAAGCCTGATGGTGTGTGAAGTTAGTGAGCCAAATGGAGTTGTTCTCCCACAAGAACCACTCGGCTGATCCTTCTTCAATATGCCCTTCACCAACATGCAGTGTTTCCTTGATTGAATTAGCTCTCACACCAATATTTGCGTCTAGAGCCTTGGCATTGAGGGCTATCTGAAAACGGCTGTGGCGCTGAAGTTGCCTGTCAATGTGGAGTTGGTGGCATGTGAAACCCGCATGTGGAGCATTCGTTTGTGTGGGATGCTCTACCAGGTTCATTCCTAGATAATGCACTCAAAGGGCACTAAGCATAGAGTGTGAAAACTGAGTTTCCTTGAGAGCTGCTTGGAAGCCTGATGGTGTGTGAAGTTAGTGAGCCAAATGGAGTTGTTCTCCCACAAGAACCACTCGGCTGATCCTTCTTCAATATGCCCTTCACCAACATGCAGTGTTTCCTTGATTGAATTAGCTCTCACACCAATATTTGCGTCTAGAGCCTTTGCATTGAGGGCTATCTGAAAACGGCTGTGGCGCTGAAGTTGCCTGTGAATGTGGAGTTGGTGGCATGTGAAACCCGCATGTGGAGCATTCGTTTGTGTGGGATGCTCTACCAAGTTCATTCCTAGATAATGCACTCATAGGGCACTAAACATAGAGTGTGAAAACTGAGTTTCCTTGAGAGCTGCTTGGAAGCCTGATGGTGTGTGAAGTTAGTGAGCCAAATGGAGTTGTTCTCCCACAAGAACCACTCGGCTGATCCTTCTTCAATATGCCCTTCACCAACATGCAGTGTTTCCTTGATTGAATTAGCTCTCACACCAATATTTGCGTCTAGAGCCTTGGCATTGAGGGCTATCTGAAAACGGCTGTGGCGCTGAAGTTGCCTGTCAATGTGGAGTTGGTGGCATGTGAAACCCGCATGTGGAGCATTCGTTTGTGTGGGATGCTCTACCAGGTTCATTATTAGATAATGCACTCAAAGGGCACTAAGCATAGAGTGTGAAAACTGAGTTTCCTTGAGAGCTGCTTGGAAGCCTGATGGTGTGTGAAGTTAGTGAGCCAAATGGAGTTGTTCTCCCACAAGAACCACTCGGCTGATCCTTCTTCAATATGCCCTTCACCAACATGCAGTGTTTCCTTGATTGAATTAGCTCTCACACCAATATTTGCGTCTAGAGCCTTTGCATTGAGGGCTATCTGAAAACGGCTGTGGCGCTGAAGTTGCCTGTGAATGTGGAGTTGGTGGCATGTGAAACCTGCATGTAGAGCATTCGTTTGTGTGGGATGCTCTACCAGGTTCATTCCTAGATAATGCACTCAAAGGGCACTAAGCATAGAGTGTGAAAACTGAGTTTCCTTGAGAGCTGCTTGGAAGCCTGATGGTGTGTGAAGTTAGTGAGCCAAATGGAGTTGTTCTCCCACAAGAACCACTCGGCTGATCCTTCTTCAATATGCCCTTCACCAACATGAAGTGTTTCCTTGATTGAATTAGCTCTCACACCAATATTTGCGTCTAGAGCCTTTGCATTGAGGGCTATCTGAAAACGGCTGTGGCGCTGAAGTTGCCTGTGAATGTGGAGTTGGTGGCATGTGAAACCCGCATGTGGAGCATTCGTTTGTGTGGGATGCTCTACCAGGTTCATTTCAGTCCTAGCCATACAAAGGGAACTAAGCATAGAGTGTGAAAACTGAGTTTCCTTGAGAGCTGCTTGGAAGCCTGATGGTGTGTGAAGTTAGTGAGCCAAATGGAGTTGTTCTCCCACAAGAACCACTCGGCTGATCCTTCTTCAATATGCCCTTCACCAACATGCAGTGTTTCCTTGATTGAATTAGCTCTCACACCAATATTTGCGTCTAGAGCCTTTACATTGAGGGCTATCTGAAAATGGCTGTGGCGCTGAAGTTGCCTGTGAATGTGGAGTTGGTGGCATGTGAAACCCGCATGTGGAGCATTCGTTTGTGTGGGATGCTCTACCAGGTTCATTTCAGTCCTAGCCATACAAAGGGCACTAAGCATAGAGTGTGAAAACTGAGTTTCCTTGAGAGCTGCTTGGAAGCCTGATGGTGTGTGAAGTTAGTGAGCCAAATGGAGTTGTTCTCCCACAAGAACCACTCGGCTGATCCTTCTTCAATATGCCCTTCACCAACATGCAGTGTTTCCTTGATTGAATTAGCTCTCACACCAATATTTGCGTCTAGAGCCTTTGCATTGAGGGCTATCTGAAAACGGCTGTGGCGCTGAAGTTGCCTGTGAATGTGGAGTTGGTGGCATGTGAAACCCGCATGTGGAGCATTCGTTTGTGTGGCATGCTCTACCAGGTTCATTCCTAGATAATGCACTCAAAGGGCACTAAGCATAGAGTGTGAAAACTGAGTTTCCTTGAGAGCTGCTTGGAAGCCTGATGGTGTGTGAAGTTAGTGAGCCAAATGGAGTTGTTCTCCCACAACAACCACTCGGCTGATCCTTCTTCAATATGCCCTTCACCAACATGCAGTGTTTCCTTGATTGAATTAGCTCTCACACCAATATTTGCGTCTAGAGCCTTTGCATTGAGGGCTATCTGAAAACGGCTGTGGCGCTGAAGTTGCCTGTGAATGTGGAGTTGGTGGCATGTGAAACCCGCATGTGGAGCATTCGTTTGTGTGGGATGCTCTACCAGGTTCATTTCAGTCCTAGCCATACAAAGGGCACTAAACATAGAGTGTGAAAACTGAGTTTCCTTGAGAGCTGCTTGGAAGCCTGATGGTGTGTGAAGTTAGTGAGCCAAATGGAGTTGTTCTCCCACAAGAACCACTCGGCTGATCCTTCTTCAATATGCCCTTCACCAACATGCAGTGTTTCCTTGATTGAATTAGCTCTCACACCAATATTTGCGTCTAGAGCCTTGGCATTGAGGGCTATCTGAAAATGGCTGTGGCGCTGAAGTTGCCTGTGAATGTGGAGTTGGTGGCATGTGAAACCCGCATGTGGAGCATTCGTTTGTGTGGGATGCTTTACCAGGTTCATTTCAGTCCTAGCCATACAAAGGGCACTAAGCATAGAGTGTGAAAACTGAGTTTCCTTGAGAGCTGCTTGGAAGCCTGATGGTGTGTGAAGTTAGTGAGCCAAATGGAGTTGTTCTCCCACAAGAACCACTCGGCTGATCCTTCTTCAATATGCCCTTCACCAACATGCAGTGTTTCCTTGATTGAATTAGCTCTCACACCAATATTTGTGTCTAGAGCCTTTGCATTGAGGGCTATCTGAAAACGGCTGTGGCGCTGAAGTTGCCTGTGAATGTGGAGTTGGTGTCATGTGAAACCAGCATGTGGAGCATTCATTTGTGTGGGATGCTCTACCAGGTTCATTCCTAGATAATGCACTCAAAGGGCACTAAACATAGAGTGTGAAAACTGAGTTTCCTTGAGAGCTGCTTGGAAGCCTGATGGTGTGTGAAGTTAGTGAGCCAAATGGAGTTGTTCTCCCACAAGAACCACTCGGCTGATCCTTCTTCAATATGCCCTTCACCAACATGCAGTGTTTCCTTGATTGAATTAGCTCTCACACCAATATTTGCGTCTAGAGCCTTTGCATTGAGGGCTATCTGAAAACGGCTGTGGCGCTGAAGTTGCCTGTGAATGTGGAGTTGGTGGCATGTGAAACCCGCATGTGGAGCATTCGTTTGTGTGGGATGCTCTACCAGGTTCATTTCAGTCCTAGGCACACAAAGGGCACTAAACATAGAGTGTGAAAACTGAGTTTCCTTGAGAGCTGCTTGGAAGCCTGATGGTGTGTGAAGTTAGTGAGCCAAATGGAGTTGTTCTCCCACAAGAACCACTTGGCTGATCCTTCTTCAATATGCCCTTCACCAACATGCAGTGTTTCCTTGATTGAATTAGCTCTCACACCAATATTTGCGTCTAGAGCCTTGGCATTGAGGGCTATCTGAAAACGGCTGTGGCGCTGAAGTTGCCTGTCAATGTGGAGTTGGTGGCATGTGAAACCCGCATGTGGAGCATTCGTTTGTGTGGGATGCTCTACCAGGTTCACTTCAGTCCTAGCCATACAAAGGGCACTAAGCATAGAGTGTGAAAACTGAGTTTCCTTGAGAGCTGCTTGGAAGCCTGATGGTGTGTGAAGTTAGTGAGCCAAATGGAGTTGTTCTCCCACAAGAACCACTCGGCTGATCCTTCTTCAATATGCCCTTCACCAACATGCAGTGTTTCCTTGATTGAATTAGCTCTCACACCAATATTTGCGTCTAGAGCCTTTGCATTGAGGGCTATCTGAAAACGGCTGTGGCGCTGAAGTTGACTGTGAATGTGGAGTTGGTGGCATGTGAAACCCGCATGTGGAGCATTCGTTTGTGTGGGATGCTCTACCAGGTTCATTCCTAGATAATGCACTCAAAGGGCACTAAGCATAGAGTGTGAAAACTGAGTTTCCTTGAGAGCTACTTGGAAACCTAATGGTGTGTGAAGTTAGTGAGCCAAATGGAGTTGTTCTCCCACAAGAACCACTCGGCTGATCCTTCTTCAATATGCCCTTCACCAACATGCAGTGTTTCCTTGATTGAATTAGCTCTCACACCAATATTTGCGTCTAGAGCCTTTGCATTGAGGGCTATCTGAAAACGGCTGTGGCTCTGAAGTTGCCTGTGAATGTGGAGTTGGTGGCATGTGAAACCCGCATGTGGAGCATTCGTTTGTGTGGGATGCTCTACCAGGTTCATTTCAGTCCTAGCCATACAAAGGGCACTAAGCATAGAGTGTGAAACCTGAGTTTCCTTGAGAGCTGCTTGGAAGCCTGATGGTGTGTGAAGTTAGTGAGCCAAATGGAGTTGTTCTCCCACAAGAACCACTCGGCTGATCCTTCTTCAATATGCCCTTCACCAACATGCAGTGTTTCCTTGATTGAATTAGCTCTCACACCAATATTTGCGTCTAGAGCCTTTGCATTGAGGGCTATCTGAAAACGGCTGTGGCGCTGAAGTTGCCTGTCAATGTGGAGTTGGTGGCATGTGAAACCCGCATGTGGAGCATTCGTTTGTGTGGGATGCTCTACCAGGTTCATTCCTAGATAATGCACTCAAAGGGCACTAAGCATAGAGTGTGAAACCTGAGTTTCCTTGAGAGCTGCTTGGAAGCCTGATGGTGTGTGAAGTTAGTGAGCCAAATGGAGTTGTTCTCCCACAAGAACCACTCGGCTGATCCTTCTTCAATATGCCCTTCACCAACATGTAGTGTTTCCTTGATTGAATTAGCTCTCACACCAATATTTGCGTCTAGAGCCTTTACATTGAGGGCTATCTGAAAACGGCTGTGGCGCTGAAGTTGCCTGTGAATGTGGAGTTGGTGGCATGTGAAACCCGCATGTGGAGCATTCGTTTGTGTGGGATGCTCTACCAGGTTCATTTCAGTCCTAGCCATACAAAGGGCACTAAACATAGAGTGTGAAAACTGAGTTTCCTTGAGAGCTGCTTGGAAGCCTGATGGTGTGTGAAGTTAGTGAGCCAAATGGAGTTGTTCTCCCACAAGAACCACTCCCCTGATCCTTCTTCAATATGCCCTTCACCAACATGCAGTGTTTCCTTGATTGAATTAGCTCTCACACCAATATTTGCGTCTAGAGCCTTTGCATTGAGGGCTATCTGAAAACGGCTGTGGCGCTGAAGTTGCCTGTGAATGTGGAGTTGGTGGCATGTGAAACCCGCATGTGGAGCATTCGTTTGTGTGGGATGCTCTACCAGGTTCATTCCTAGATAATGCACTCAAAGGGCACTAAGCATAGAGTGTGAAACCTGAGTTTCCTTGAGAGCTGCTTGGAAGCCTGATGGTGTGTGAAGTTAGTGAGCCAAATGGAGTTGTTCTCCCACAAGAACCACTCGGCTGATCCTTCTTCAATATGCCCTTCACCAACATGCAGTGTTTCCTTGATTGAATTAGCTCTCACACCAATATTTGCGTCTAGAGCCTTTGCATTGAGGGCTATCTGAAAACGGCTGTGGCGCTGAAGTTGCCTGTGAATGTGGAGTTGGTGGCATGTGAAACCCGCATGTGGAGCATTCGTTTGTGTGGGATGCTCTGCCAGGTTCATTCCTAGATAATGCACTCAAAGGGCACTAAGCATAGAGTGTGAAACCTGAGTTTCCTTGAGAGCTGCTTGGAAGCCTGATGGTGTGTGAAGTTAGTGAGCCAAATGGAGTTGTTCTCCCACAAGAACCACTCGGCTGATCCTTCTTCAATATGCCCTTCACCAACATGCAGTGTTTCCTTGATTGAATTAGCTCTCACACCAATATTTGCGTCTAGAGCCTTTGCATTGAGGGCTATCTGAAAACGGCTGTGGCGCTGAAGTTGCCTGTCAATGTGGAGTTGGTGGCATGTGAAACCCGCATGTGGAGCATTCGTTTGTGTGGGATGCTCTACCAGGTTCATTATTAGATAATGCACTCAAAGGGCACTAAGCATAGAGTGTGAAAACTGAGTTTCCTTGAGAGCTGCTTGGAAGCCTGATGGTGTGTGAAGTTAGTGAGCCAAATGGAGTTGTTCTCCCACAAGAACCACTCGGCTGATCCTTCTTCAATATGCCCTTCACCAACATGCAGTGTTTCCTTGATTGAATTAGCTCTCACACCAATATTTGCGTCTAGAGCCTTTACATTGAGGGCTATCTGAAAACGGCTGTGGCGCTGAAGTTGCCTGTCAATGTGGAGTTGGTGGCATGTGAAACCTGCATGTGGAGCATTCGTTTGTGTGGGATGCTGACCAAGTTTCATTTCAGTCCTAGGCACACAAAGAGCACTAAGCATAGAGTGTGAAAACTGAGTTTCCTTGAGAGCTGCTTGGAAGCCTGATGGTGTGTGAAGTTAGTGAGCCAAATGGAGTTGTTCTCCCACAAGAACCACTCGGCTGATCCTTCTTCAATATGCCCTTCACCAACATGCAGTGTTTCCTTGATTGAATTAGCTCTCACACCAATATTTGCGTCTAGAGCCTTTGCATTGAGGGCTATCTGAAAACGGCTGTGGCGCTGAAGTTGCCTGTGAATGTGGAGTTGGTGGCATGTGAAACCCGCATGTGGAGCATTCGTTTGTGTGGCATGCTCTACCAGGTTCATTCCTAGATAATGCACTCAAAGGGCACTAAGCATAGAGTGTGAAAACTGAGTTTCCTTCAGAGCTGCTTGGAAGCCTAATGGTGTGTGAAGTTAGTGAGCCAAATGGAGTTGTTCTCCCACAAGAACCACTCGGCTGATCCTTCTTCAATATGCCCTTCACCAACATGCAGTGTTTCCTTGATTGAATTAGCTCTCACACCAATATTTGCGTCTAGAGCCTTTGCATTGAGGGCTATCTGAAAACGGCTGTGGCGCTGAAGTTGCCTGTGAATGTGGAGTTGGTGGCATGTGAAACCCGCATGTGGAGCATTCGTTTGTGTGGGATGCTCTACCAGGTTCATTTCAGTCCTAGCCATACAAAGGGCACTTAGCATAGAGTGTGAAAACTGAGTTTCCTTGAGAGCTGCTTGGAAGCCTGATGGTGTGTGAAGTTAGTGAGCCAAATGGAGTTGCTCTCCCACAAGAACCACTCGGCTGATCCTTCTTCAATATGCCCTTCACCAACATGCAGTGTTTCCTTGATTGAATTAGCTCTCACACCAATATTTGCGTCTAGAGCCTTTGCATTGAGGGCTATCTGAAAACGGCTGTGGCTCTGAAGTTACCTGTGAATGTGGAGTTGGTGGCATGTGAAACCCGCATGTGGAGCATTCGTTTGTGTGGGATGCTCTACCAGGTTCATTCCTAGATAATGCACTCAAAGGGCACTAAGCATAGAGTGTGAAAACTGAGTTTCCTTGAGAGCTGCTTGGAAGCCTGATGGTGTGTGAAGTTAGTGAGCCAAATGGAGTTGTTCTCCCACAAGAACCACTCGGCTGATCCTTCTTCAATATGCCCTTCACCAACATGCAGTGTTTCCTTGATTGAATTAGCTCTCACACCAATATTTGCGTCTAGAGCCTTTGCATTGAGGGCTATCTGAAAATGACTGTGGCTCTGAAGTTGCCTGTGAATGTGGAGTTGGTGGCATGTGAAACCCGCATGTGGAGCATTCGTTTGTGTGGGATGCTCTACCAGGTTCATTCCTAGATAATGCACTCAAAGGGCACTAAGCATAGAGTGTGAAAACTGAGTTTCCTTCAGAGCTGCTTGGAAGCCTAATGGTGTGTGAAGTTAGTGAGCCAAATGGAGTTGTTCTCCCACAAGAACCACTCGGCTGATCCTTCTTCAATATGCCCTTCACCAACATGCAGTGTTTCCTTGATTGAATTAGCTCTCACACCAATATTTGCGTCTAGAGCCTTTGCATTGAGGGCTATCTGAAAACGGCTGTGGCGCTGAAGTTGCCTGTGAATGTGGAGTTGGTGGCATGTGAAACCCGCATGTGGAGCATTCGTTTGTGTGGGATGCTCTACCAGGTTCATTTCAGTCCTAGCCATACAAAGGGCACTTAGCATAGAGTGTGAAAACTGAGTTTCCTTGAGAGCTGCTTGGAAGCCTGATGGTGTGTGAAGTTAGTGAGCCAAATGGAGTTGCTCTCCCACAAGAACCACTCGGCTGATCCTTCTTCAATATGCCCTTCACCAACATGCAGTGTTTCCTTGATTGAATTAGCTCTCACACCAATATTTGCGTCTAGAGCCTTTGCATTGAGGGCTATCTGAAAACGGCTGTGGCTCTGAAGTTACCTGTGAATGTGGAGTTGGTGGCATGTGAAACCCGCATGTGGAGCATTCGTTTGTGTGGGATGCTCTACCAGGTTCATTCCTAGATAATGCACTCAAAGGGCACTAAGCATAGAGTGTGAAAACTGAGTTTCCTTGAGAGCTGCTTGGAAGCCTGATGGTGTGTGAAGTTAGTGAGCCAAATGGAGTTGTTCTCCCACAAGAACCACTCGGCTGATCCTTCTTCAATATGCCCTTCACCAACATGCAGTGTTTCCTTGATTGAATTAGCTCTCACACCAATATTTGCGTCTAGAGCCTTTGCATTGAGGGCTATCTGAAAATGACTGTGGCTCTGAAGTTGCCTGTGAATGTGGAGTTGGTGGCATGTGAAACCCGCATGTGGAGCATTCGTTTGTGTGGGATGCTCTACCAGGTTCATTCCTAGATAATGCACTCAAAGGGCACTAAGCATAGAGTGTGAAAACTGAGTTTCCTTGAAAGCTGCTTGGAAGCCTGATGGTGTGTGAAGTTAGTGAGCCAAATGGAGTTGCTCTCCCACAAGAACCACTCGGCTGATCCTTCTTCAATATGCCCTTCACCAACATGCAGTGTTTCCTTGATTGAATTAGCTCTCACACCAATATTTGCGTCTAGAGCCTTTACATTGAGGGCTATCTGAAAACGGCTGTGGCACTGAAGTTGCCTGTGAATGTGGAGTTGGTGGCATGTGAAACCCGCATGTGGAGCATTCGTTTGTGTGGGATGCTCTACCAGGTTCATTCCTAGATAATGCACTCAAAGGGCACTAAGCATAGAGTGTGAAAACTGAGTTTCCTTGAGAGCTGCTTGGAAGCCTGATGGTGTGTGAAGTTAGTGAGCCAAATGGAGTTGTTCTCCCACAAGAACCACTCGGCTGATCCTTCTTCAATATGCCCTTCACCAACATGCAGTGTTTCCTTGATTGAATTAGCTCTCACACCAATATTTGCGTCTAGAGCCTTTACATTGAGGGCTATCTGAAAATGGCTGTGGCGCTGAAGTTGCCTGTGAATGTGGAGTTGGTGGCATGTGAAACCCGCATGTGGAGCATTCGTTTGTGTGGGATGCTCTACCAGGTTCATTTCAGACCTAGCCATACAAAGGGCACTAAGCATAGAGTGTGAAAACTGAGTTTCCTTGAGAGCTGCTTGGAAGCCTGATGGTGTGTGAAGTTAGTGAGCCAAATGGAGTTGTTCTCCCACAAGAACCACTCGGCTGATCCTTCTTCAATATGCCCTTCACCAACATGCAGTGTTTCCTTGATTGAATTAGCTCTCACACCAATATTTGCGTCTAGAGCCTTTACATTGAGGGCTATCTGAAAACGGCTGTGGCGCTGAAGTTGCCTGTGAATGTGGAGTTGGTGGCATGTGAAACCCGCATGTGGAGCATTCGTTTGTGTGGCATGCTCTACCAGGTTCATTCCTAGATAATGCACTCAAAGGGCACTAAGCATAGAGTGTGAAAACTGAGTTTCCTTGAGAGCTGCTTGGAAGCCTGATGGTGTGTGAAGTTAGTGAGCCAAATGGAGTTGTTCTCCCACAAGAACCACTCGGCTGATCCTTCTTCAATATGCCCTTCACCAACATGCAGTGTTTCCTTGATTGAATTAGCTCTCACACCAATATTTGCGTCTAGAGCCTTTGCATTGAGGGCTATCTGAAAACGGCTGTGGCGCTGAAGTTGCCTGTGAATGTGGAGTTGTTGGCATGTGAAACCCGCATGTGGAGCATTCGTTTGTGTGGGATGCTCTACCAGGTTCATTTCAGTCCTAGCCATACAAAGGGCACTAAGCATAGAGTGTGAAAACTGAGTTTCCTTGAGAGCTGCTTGGAAGCCTGATGGTGTGTGAAGTTAGTGAGCCAAATGGAGTTGTTCTCCCACAAGAACCACTCGGCTGATCCTTCTTCAATATGCCCTTCACCAACATGCAGTGTTTCCTTGATTGAATTGGCTCTCACACCAATATTTGCGTCTAGAGCCTTTGCATTGAGGGCTATCTGAAAACGGCTGTGGCGCTGAAGTTGCCTGTGAATGTGGAGTTGGTGGCATGTGAAACCCGCATGTGGAGCATTCGTTTGTGTGGGATCCTCTACCAGGTTCATTCCTAGATAATGCACTCAAAGGGCACTAAGCATAGAGTGTAAAAACTGAGTTTCCTTGAGAGCTGCTTGAAAGCCTGATGGTGTGTGAAGTTAGTGAGCCAAATGGAGTTGTTCTCCCACAAGAACCACTCGGCTGATCCTTCTTCAATATGCCCTTCACCAACATGCAGTGTTTCCTTGATTGAATTAGCTCTCACACCAATATTTGCGTCTAGAGCCTTTGCATTGAGGGCTATCTGAAAACGGCTGTGGCTCTGAAGTTGCCTGTGAATGTGGAGTTGGTGGCATGTGAAACCCGCATGTGGAGCATTCGTTTGTGTGGGATGCTCTACCAGGTTCATTTCAGTCCTAGCCATACAAAGGGCACTAAGCATAGAGTGTGAAAACTGAGTTTCCTTGAGAGCTGCTTGGAAGCCTGATGGTGTGTGAAGTTAGTGAGCCAAATGGAGTTGTTCTCCCACAAGAACCACTCGGCTGATCCTTCTTCAATATGCCCTTCACCAACATGCAGTGTTTCCTTGATTGAATTAGCTCTCACACCAATATTTGCGTCTAGAGCCTTTGCATTGAGGGCTATCTGAAAACGGCTGTGGCGCTGAAGTTGCCTGTGAATGTGGAGTTGGTGGCATGTGAAACCCGCATGTGGAGCATTCGTTTGTGTGGGATGCTCTACCAGGTTCATTTCATTCCTAGCCATACAAAGGGCACTAAGCATAGAGTGTGAAAACTGAGTTTCCTTGAGAGCTGCTTGGAAGCCTGATGGTGTGTGAAGTTAGTGAGCCAAATGGAGTTGTTCTCCCACAAGAACTACTCGGCTGATCCTTCTTCAATATGCCCTTCACCAACATGCAGTGTTTCCTTGATTGAATTAGCTCTCACACCAATATTGGCGTCTAGAGCCTTTGCATTGAGGGCTATCTGAAAACGGCTGTGGCGCTGAAGTTGCCTGTGAATGTGGAGTTGGTGGCATGTGAAACCCGCATGTGGAGCATTCGTTTGTGTGGGATGCTCTACCAGGTTCATTTCAGTCCTAGCCATACAAAGGCACTAAGCATAGAGTGTGAAAACTGAGTTTCCTTGAGAGCTGCTTGGAAGCCTGATGGTGTGTGAAGTTAGTGAGCCAAATGGAGTTGTTCTCCCACAAGAACCACTCGGCTGATCCTTCTTCAATATGCCCTTCACCAACATGCAGTGTTTCCTTGATTGAATGAGCTCTCACACCAATATTTGCGTCTAGAGCCTTTGCATTGAGGGCTATCTGAAAACGGCTGTGGCGCTGAAGTTGCCTGTGAATGTGGAGTTGGTGGCATGTGAAACCCGCATGTGGAGCATTCGTTTGTGTGGGATGCTCTACCAGGTTTATTTCATTCCTAGCCATACAAAGGGCACTAAACATAGAGTGTGAAAACTGAGTTTCCTTGAGAGCTGCTTGGAAGCCTGATGGTGTGTGAAGTTAGTGAGCCAAATGGAGTTGTTCTCCCACAAGAACCACTCGGCTGATCCTTCTTCAATATGCCCTTCACCAACATGCAGTGTTTCCTTGATTGAATTAGCTCTCACACCAATATTTGCGTCTAGAGCCTTTGCATTGAGGGCTAGCTGAAAACGGCTGTGGCGCTGAAGTTGCCTGTGAATGTGGAGTTGGTGGCATGTGAAACCCGCATGTGGAGCATTGATTTGTGTGGAATGCTCTACCAGGTTCATTCCTAGATAATGCACTCAAAGGGCACTAAGCATAGAGTGTGAAAACTGAGTTTCCTTGAGAGCTGCTTGGAAGCCTGATGGTGTGTGAAGTTAGTGAGCCAAATGGAGTTGTTCTCCCACAAGAACCACTCGGCTGATCCTTCTTCAATATGCCCTTCACCAACATGCAGTGTTTCCTTGATTGAATTAGCTCTCACACCAATATTTGCGTCTAGAGCCTTTGCATTGAGGGCTATCTGAAAACGGCTGTGGCGCTGAAGTTGCCTGTGAATGTGGAGTTGGTGGCATGTGAAACCCGCATGTGGAGCATTCGTTTGTGTGGGATGCTCTACCAGGTTCATTCCTAGATAATGCACTCAAAGGGCACTAAGCATAGAGTGTGAAAACTGAGTTTCCTTGAGAGCTGCTTGGAAGCCTGATGGTGTGTGAAGTTAGTGAGCCAAATGGAGTTGTTCTCCCACAAGAACCACTCGGCTGATCCTTCTTCAATATGCCCTTCACCAACATGCAGTGTTTCCTTGATTGAATGAGCTCTCACACCAATATTTGCGTCTAGAGCCTTTGCATTGAGGGCTATCTGAAAACGGCTGTGGCGCTGAAGTTGCCTGTGAATGTGGAGTTGGTGGCATGTGAAACCCGCATGTGGAGCATTCGTTTGTGTGGGATGCTCTACCAGGTTTATTTCATTCCTAGCCATACAAATGGCACTAAACATAGAGTGTGAAAACTGAGTTTCCTTGAGAGCTGCTTGGAAGCCTGATGGTGTGTGAAGTTAGTGAGCCAAATGGAGTTGTTCTCCCACAAGAACCACTCGGCTGATCCTTCTTCAATATGCCCTTCACCAACATGCAGTGTTTCCTTGATTGAATGAGCTCTCACACCAATATTTGCGTCTAGAGCCTTTGCATTGAGGGCTATCTGAAAACGGCTGTGGCGCTGAAGTTGCCTGTGAATGTGGAGTTGGTGGCATGTGAAACCCGCATGTGGAGCATTCGTTTGTGTGGGATGCTCTACCAGGTTCATTCCTAGATAATGCACTCAAAGGGCACTAAGCATAGAGTGTGAAAACTGAGTTTCCTTGAGAGCTGCTTGGAAGCCTGATGGTGTGTGAAGTTAGTGAGCCAAAAGGAGTTGTTCTCCCACAAGAACCACTCGGCTGATCCTTCTTCAATATGCCCTTCACCAACATGCAGTGTTTCCTTGATTGAATGAGCTCTCACACCAATATTTGCGTCTAGAGCCTTTGCATTGAGGGCTATCTGAAAACGGCTGTGGCGCTGAAGTTGCCTGTGAATGTGGAGTTGGTGGCATGTGAAACCCGCATGTGGAGCATTCGTTTGTGTGGGATGCTCTACCAGGTTCATTTCAGTCCTAGCCATACAAAGGGCACTAAGCATAGAGTGTGAAAACTGAGTTTCCTTGAGAGCTGCTTGGAAGCCTGATGGTGTGTGAAGTTAGTGAGCCAAATGGAGTTGTTCTCCCACAAGAACCACTCGGCTGATCCTTCTTCAATATGCCCTTCACCAACATGCAGTGTTTCCTTGATTGAATTAGCTCTCACACCAATATTTGCGTCTAGAGCCTTTGCATTGAGGGCTAGCTGAAAACGGCTGTGGCGCTGAAGTTGCCTGTGAATGTGGAGTTGGTGGCATGTGAAACCCGCATGTGGAGCATTCGTTTGTGTGGGATGCTCTACCAGGTTCATTTCATTCCTAGCCATACAAAGGGCACTAAGCATAGAGTGTGAAAACTGAGTTTCCTTGAGAGCTGCTTGGAAGCCTGATGGTGTGTGAAGTTAGTGAGCCAAATGGAGTTGTTCTCCCACAAGAACTACTCGGCTGATCCTTCTTCAATATGCCCTTCACCAACATGCAGTGTTTCCTTGATTGAATTAGCTCTCACACCAATATTTGCGTCTAGAGCCTTTGCATTGAGGGCTATCTGAAAACGGCTGTGGCGCTGAAGTTGCCTGTGAATGTGGAGTTGTTGGCATGTGAAACCCGCATGTGGAGCATTCGTTTGTGTGGGATGCTCTACCAGGTTCATTTCAGTCCTAGCCATAAAAAAGGGCACTAAGCATAGAGTGTGAAAACTGAGTTTCCTTGAGAGCTGCTTGGAAGCCTGATGGTGTGTGAAGTTAGTGAGCCAAATGGAGTTGTTCTCCCACAAGAACCACTCAGCTGATCCTTCTTCAATATGCCCTTCACCAACATGCAGTGTTTCCTTGATTGAATTAGCTCTCACACCAATATTTGCGTCTAGAGCCTTTGCATTGAGGGCTATCTGAAAACGGCTGTGGCGCTGATGTTGCCTGTGAATGTGGAGTTGGTGGCATGTGAAACCCGCATGTGGAGCATTCGTTTGTGTGGGATGCTCTACCAGGTTCATTCCTAGATAATGCACTCAAAGGGCACTAAGCATAGAGTGTGAAACCTGAGTTTCCTTGAGAGCTGCTTTGAAGCCTGATGGTGTGTGAAGTTAGTGAGCCAAATGGAGTTGTTCTCCCACAAGAACCACTCGGCTGATCCTTCTTCAATATGCCCTTCACCAACATGCAGTGTTTCCTTGATTGAATTAGCTCTCACACCAATATTTGCGTCTAGAGCCTTTGCATTGAGGGCTATCTGAAAACGGCTGTGGCGCTGAAGTTGCCTGTGAATGTGGAGTTGGTGGCATGTGAAACCCGCATGTGGAGCATTCGTTTGTGTGGGATGCTCTACCAGGTTCATTTCATTCCTAGCCATACAAAGGGCACTAAGCATAGAGTGTGAAACCTGAGTTTCCTTGAGAGCTGCTTGGAAGCCTGATGGTGTGTGAAGTTAGTGAGCCAAATGGAGTTGTTCTCGCACAAGAACCACTCGGCTGATCCTTCTTCAATATGCCCTTCACCAACATGCAGTGTTTCCTTGATTGAATTAGCTCTCACACCAATATTTGCGTCTAGAGCCTTTGCATTGAGGGCTAGCTGAAAACGGCTGTGGCGCTGAAGTTGCCTGTGAATGTGGAGTTGGTGGCATGTGAAACCCGCATGTGGAGCATTCGTTTGTGTGGGATGCTCTACCAGGTTCATTTCATTCCTAGCCATACAAAGGGCACTAAGCATAGAGTGTGAAAACTGAGTTTCCTTGAGAGCTGCTTGGAAGCCTGATGGTGTGTGAAGTTAGTGAGCCAAATGGAGTTGTTCTCCCACAAGAACCACTCGGCTGATCCTTCTTCAATATGCCCTTCACCAACATGCAGTGTTTCCTTGATTGAATTAGCTCTCACACCAATATTTGCGTCTAGAGCCTTTGCATTGAGGGCTATCTGAAAACGGCTGTGGCGCTGAAGTTGCCTGTGAATGTGGAGTTGGTGGCATGTGAAACCCGCATGTGGAGCATTCGTTTGTGTGGGATGCTGACCAAGTTTCATTTCAGTCCTAGGCACACAAAGAGCACTAAGCATAGAGTGTGAAAACTGAGTTTCCTTGAGAGCTGCTTGGAAGCCTGATGGTGTGTGAAGTTAGTGAGCCAAATGGAGTTGTTCTCCCACAAGAACCACTCGGCTGATCCTTCTTCAATATGCCCTTCACCAACATGCAGTGTTTCCTTGATTGAATTAGCTCTCACACCAATATTTGCGTCTAGAGCCTTTGCATTGAGGGCTATCTGAAAACGGCTGTGGCGCTGAAGTTGCCTGTGAATGTGGAGTTGGTGGCATGTGAAACCCGCATGTGGAGCATTCGTTTGTGTGGGATGCTCTACCAGGTTCATTACTAGATAATGCACTCAAAGGGCACTAAGCATAGAGTGTGAAAACTGAGTTTCCTTGAGAGCTGCTTGGAAGCCTGATGGTGTGTGAAGTTAGTGAGCCAAATGGAGTTGTTCTCCCACAAGAACCACTCGGCTGATCCTTCTTCAATATGCCCTTCACCAACATGCAGTGTTTCCTTGATTGAATTAGCTCTCACACCAATATTTGCGTCTAGAGCCTTTGCATTGAGGGCTATCTGAAAACGGCTGTGGCGCTGAAGTTGCCTGTCAATGTGGAGTTGGTGGCATGTGAAACCCGCATGCGGAGCATTCGTTTGTGTGGGATGCTCTACCAGGTTCATTCCTAGATAATGCACTCAAAGGGCACTAAGCATAGAGTGTGAAAACTGAGTTTCCTTGAGAGCTGCTTGGAAGCCTGATGGTGTGTGAAGTTAGTGAGCCAAATGGAGTTGTTCTCGCACAAGAACCACTCGGCTGATCCTTCTTCAATATGCCCTTCACCAACATGCAGTGTTTCCTTGATTGAATTAGCTCTCACACCAATATTTGCGTCTAGAGCCTTTGCATTGAGGGCTATCTGAAAACGGCTGTGGCGCTGAAGTTGCCTGTGAATGTGGAGTTGGTGGCATGTGAAACCCGCATGTGGAGCATTCGTTTGTGTGGGATGCTCTACCAGGTTCATTCCTAGATAATGCACTCAAAGGGCACTAAGCATAGAGTGTGAAAACTGAGTTTCCTTGAGAGCTGCTTGGAAGCCTGATGGTGTGTGAAGTTAGTGAGCCAAATGGAGTTGTTCTCCCACAAGAACCACTCGGCTGATCCTTCTTCAATATGCCCTTCACCAACATGCAGTGTTTCCTTGATTGAATTAGCTCTCACACCAATATTTGCGTCTAGAGCCTTTGCATTGAGGGCTATCTGAAAACGGCTGTGGCGCTGAAGTTGCCTGTGAATGTGGAGTTGGTGGCATGTGAAACCCGCATGTGGAGCATTCGTTTGTGTGGGATGCTGACCAAGCTTCATTTCAGTCCTAGGCACACAAAGGGCACTAAGCATAGAGTGTGAAAACTGAGTTTCCTTGAGAGCTGCTTGGAAGCCTGATGGTGTGTGAAGTTAGTGAGCCAAATGGAGTTGTTCTCGCACAAGAACCACTCGGCTGATCCTTCTTCAATATGCCCTTCACCAACATGCAGTGTTTCCTTGATTGAATTAGCTCTCACACCAATATTTGCGTCTAGAGCCTTTGCATTGAGGGCTATCTGAAAACGGCTGTGGCGCTGAAGTTGCCTGTGAATGTGGAGTTGGTGGCATGTGAAACCCGCATGTGGAGCATTCGTTTGTGTGGGATGCTGACCAAGCTTCATTTCAGTCCTAGGAGCTCAAAGGGCACTAAGCATAGAGTGTGAAACCTGAGTTTCCTTGAGAGCTGCTTGGAAGCCTGATGGTGTGTGAAGTTAGTGAGCCAAATGGAGTTGTTCTCCCACAAGAACCACTAGGCTGATCCTTCTTCAATATGCCCTTCACCAACATGCAGTGTTTCCTTGATTGAATTAGCTCTCACACCAATATTTGCGTCTAGAGCCTTTGCATTGAGGGCTATCTGAAAACGGCTGTGGCGCTGAAGTTGCCTGTGAATGTGGAGTTGGTGGCATGTGAAACCCGCATGTGGAGCATTCGTTTATGTGGGATGCTCACCAAGCTTCATTTCAGTCCTAGGCACTCAAAGGGCACTAAGCATAGAGTGTGAAACCTGAGTTTCCTTGAGAGCTGCTTGGAAGCCTGATGGTGTGTGAAGTTAGTGAGCCAAATGGAGTTGTTCTCCCACAAGAACCACTCGGCTGATCCTTCTTCAATATGCCCTTCACCAACATGCAGTGTTTCCTTGATTGAATTAGCTCTCACACCAATATTTGCGTCTAGAGCCTTTGCATTGAGGGCTATCTGAAAACGGCTGTGGCGCTGAAGTTGCCTGTGAATGTGGAGTTGGTGGCATGTGAAACCCGCATGTGGAGCATTCGTTTGTTTGGGATGCTCACCAAGCTTCATTTCAGTCCTAGGCACACAAAGGTCACTAAGCATAGAGTGTGAAACCTGAGTTTCCTTGAGAGCTGCTTGGAAGCCTGATGGTGTGTGAAGTTAGTGAGCCAAATGGAGTTGTTTTCCCACAAGAACCACTCGGCTGATCCTTCTTCAATATGCCCTTCACCAACATGAAGTGTTCCTTTGATTGAATTAGCTCTCACACCAATATTTGCGTCTAGAGCCTTTGCATTGAGGACTATCTGAAAACGGCTGTGGCGCTGAAGTTGCCTGTGAATGTGGAGTTGGTGGCATGTGAAACCCGCATGTGGAGCATTCGTTTGTGTGGGATGCTCTACCAGGTTCATTTCAGTCCTTGGAGCTCAAAGGGCACTAAGCATAGAGTGTGAAAACTGAGTTTCCTTGAGAGCTGCTTGGAAGCCTGATGGTGTGTGAAGTTAGTGAGCCAAATGGAGTTGTTCTCCCACAAGAACCACTCGGCTGATCCTTCTTCAATATGCCCTTCACCAACATGCAGTGTTTCCTTGATTGAATTAGCTCTCACACCAATATTTGCGTCTAGAGCCTTTGCATTGAGGGCTATCTGAAAACGGCTGTGGCGCTGAAGTTGCCTGTGAATGTGGAGTTGGTGGCATGTGAAACCCGCATGTGGAGCATTCGTTTGTGTGGGATGCTCTACCAGGTTCATTTCAGTCCTTGGAGCTCAAAGGGCACTAAGCATAGAGTGTGAAACCTGAGTTTCCTTGAGAGCTGCTTGGAAGCCTGATGGTGTGTGAAGTTAGTGAGCCAAATGGAGTTGTTCTCCCACAAGAACCACTCGGCTGATCCTTCTTCAATATGCCCTTCAGCAACATGCAGTGTTTCCTTGATTGAATTAGCTCTCACACCAATATTTGCGTCTAGAGCCTTTGCATTGAGGGCTATCTGAAAACGGCTGTGGCGCTGAAGTTGCCTGTGAATGTGGAGTTGGTGGCATGTGAAACCCGCATGTGGAGCATTCGTTTGTGTGGGATGCTGACCAAGCTTCATTTCAGTCCTAGGAGCTCAAAGGGCACTAAGCATAGAGTGTGAAACCTGAGTTTCCTTGAGAGCTGCTTGGAAGCCTGATGGTGTGTGAAGTTAGTGAGCCAAATGGAGTTGTTCTCCCACAAGAACCACTCGGCTGATCCTTCTTCAATATGCCCTTCACCAACATGCAGTGTTTCCTTGATTGAATTAGCTCTCACACCAATATTTGTGTCTAGAGCCTTTGCATTGAGGGCTATCTGAAAACGGCTGTGGCGCTGAAGTTGCCTGTCAATGTGGAGTTGGTGGCATGTGAAACCCGCATGTGGAGCATTCGTTTGTTTGGGATGCTCACCAAGCTTCATTTCAGTCCTAGGCACACAAAGGTCACTAAGCATAGAGTGTGAAACCTGAGTTTCCTTGAGAGCTGCTTGGAAGCCTGATGGTGTGTGAAGTTAGTGAGCCAAATGGAGTTGTTCTCCCACAAGAACCACTCGGCTGATCCTTCTTCAATATGCCCTTCACCAAAATGAAGTGTTCCTTTGATTGAATTAGCTCTCACACCAATATTTGCGTCTAGAGCCTTTGCATTGAGGACTATCTGAAAACGGCTGTGGCGCTGAAGTTGCCTGTGAATGTGGAGTTGGTGGCATGTGAAACCCGCATGTGGAGCATTCGTTTGTGTGGGATGCTGACCAAGCTTCATTTCAGTCCTAGGCACACAAAGAGCACTAAGCATAGAGTGTGAAAACTGAGTTTCCTTAAGAGCTGCTTGGAAGCCTGATGGTGTGTGAAGTTAGTGAGCCAAATGGAGTTGTTCTCCCACAAGAACCACTCGGCTGATCCTTCTTCAATATGCCCTTCACCAACATGCAGTGTTTCCTTGATTGAATTAGCTCTCACACCAATATTTGCGTCTAGAGCCTTTGCATTGAGGGCTATCTGAAAACGGCTGTGGCGCTGAAGTTGCCTGTGAATGTGGAGTTGGTGGCATGTGAAACCCGCATGTGGAGCATTCGTTTGTGTGGGATGCTGACCAAGCTTCATTTCAGTCCTAGGCACTCAAAGGGCACTAAGCATAGAGTGTGAAACCTGAGTTTCCTTGAGAGCTGCTTGGAAGCCTGATGGTGTGTGAAGTTAGTGAGCCAAATGGAGTTGTTCTCCCACAAGAACCACTCGGCTGATCCTTCTTCAATATGCCCTTCACCAACATGCAGTGTTTCCTTGATTGAATTAGCTCTCACACCAATATTTGCGTCTAGAGCCTTTGCATTGAGGGCTATCTGAAAACGGCTGTGGCGCTGAAGTTGCCTGTGAATGTGGAGTTGGTGGCATGTGAAACCCGCATGTGGAGCATTCGTTTATGTGGGATGCTCACCAAGCTTCATTTCAGTCCTAGGCACTCAAAGGGCACTAAGCATAGAGTGTGAAACCTGAGTTTCCTTGAGAGCTGCTTGGAAGCCTGATGGTGTGTGAAGTTAGTGAGCCAAATGGAGTTGTTCTCCCACAAGAACCACTCGGCTGATCCTTCTTCAATATGCCCTTCACCAACATGCAGTGTTTCCTTGATTGAATTAGCTCTCACACCAATATTTGCGTCTAGAGCCTTTGCATTGAGGGCTATCTGAAAACGGCTGTGGCGCTGAAGTTGCCTGTGAATGTGGAGTTGGTGGCATGTGAAACCCGCATGTGGAGCATTCGTTTGTGTGGGATGTTCTACCAGGTTCATTCCTAGATAATGCACTCAAAGGGCACTAAGCATAGAGTTTGAAAACTGAGTTTCCTTGAGAGCTGCTTGGAAGCCTGATGGTGTGTGAAGTTAGTGAGCCAAATGGAGTTGTTCTCCCACAAGAACCACTCGGCTGATCCTTCTTCAATATGCCCTTCACCAACATGCAGTGTTTCCTTGATTGAATTAGCTCTCACACCAATATTTGCGTCTAGAGCCTTTGCATTGAGGGCTATCTGAAAACGGCTGTGGCGCTGAAGTTGCCTGTGAATGTGGAGTTGGTGGCATGTGAAACCCGCATGTGGAGCATTCGTTTATGTGGGATGCTCTCCAAGCTTCATTTCAGTCCTAGGCACACAAAGAGCACTAAGCATAGAGTGTGAAAACTGAGTTTCCTTGAGAGCTGCTTGGAAGCCTGATGGTGTGTGAAGTTAGTGAGCCAAATGGAGTTGTTCTCCCACAAGAACCACTCGGCTGATCCTTCTTCAATATGCCCTTCACCAACATGAAGTGTTCCTTTGATTGAATTAGCTCTCACACCAATATTTGCGTCTAGAGCCTTTGCATTGAGGGCTATCTGAAAACGGCTGTGGCGCTGAAGTTGCCTGTGAATGTGGAGTTGGTGGCATGTGAAACCCGCATGTGGAGCATTCGTTTGTGTGTGATGCTCTACCAGGTTCATTCCTAGATAATGCGCTCAAAGGGCACTAAGCATAGAGTGTGAAAACTGAGTTTCCTTGAGAGCTGCTTGGAAGCCTGATGGTGTGTGAAGTTAGTGAGCCAAATGGAGTTGTTCTCCCACAAGAACCACTCGGCTGATCCTTCTTCAATATGCCCTTCACCAACATGCAGTGTTTCCTTGATTGAATTAGCTCTCACACCAATATTTGCGTCTAGAGCCTTTGCATTGAGGGCTATCTGAAAACGGCTGTGGCGCTGAAGTTGCCTGTGAATGTGGAGTTGGTGGCATGTGAAACCCGCATGTGGAGCATTCGTTTGTGTGGGATGCTGACCAAGCTTCATTTCAGTCCTAGGCACACAAAGGGCACTAAGCATAGAGTGTGAAAACTGAGTTTCCTTGAGAGCTGCTTGGAAGCCTGATGGTGTGTGAAGTTAGTGAGCCAAATGGAGTTGTTCTCCCACAAGAACCACTCGGCTGATCCTTCTTCAATATACCCTTCACCAACATGCAGTGTTTCCTTGATTGAATTAGCTCTCACACCAATATTTGCGTCTAGAGCCTTTGCATTGAGGGCTATCTGAAAACGGCTGTGGCGCTGAAGTTGCCTGTGAATGTGGAGTTGGTGGCATGTGAAACCCGCATGTGGAGCATTCGTTTATGTGGGATGCTCTCCAAGCTTCATTTCAGTCCTAGGCACTCATAGGGCACTAAACATAGAGTGTGAAACCTGAGTTTCCTTGAGAGCTGCTTGGAAGCCTGATGGTGTGTGAAGTTAGTGAGCCAAATGGAGTTGTTCTCCCACAAGAACCACTCGGCTGATCCTTCTTCAATATGCCCTTCACCAACATGCAGTGTTTCCTTGATTGAATTAGCTCTCACACCAATATTTGCGTCTAGAGCCTTTGCATTGAGGGCTATCTGAAAACGGCTGTGGCGCTGAAGTTGCCTGTGAATGTGGAGTTGGTGGCATGTGAAACCCGCATGTGGAGCATTCGTTTATGTGGGATGCTCTCCAAGCTTCATTTCAGTCCTAGGCACTCAAAGGGCACTAAGCATAGAGTGTGAAAACTGAGTTTCCTTGAGAGCTGCTTGGAAGCCTGATGGTGTGTGAAGTTAGTGAGCCAAATGGAGTTGTTCTCCCACAAGAACCACTCGGCTGATCCTTCTTCAATATGCCCTTCACCAACATGCAGTGTTTCCTTGATTGAATTAGCTCTCACACCAATATTTGCGTCTAGAGCCTTTGCATTGAGGGCTATCTGAAAACGGCTGTGGCGCTGAAGTTGCCTGTGAATGTGGAGTTGGTGGCATGTGAAACCCGCATGTGGAGCATTCGTTTGTGTGGGATGCTCACCAAGCTTCATTTCAGTCCTAGGCACTCAAAGGTCACTAAGCATAGAGTGTGAAACCTGAGTTTCCTTGAGAGCTGCTTGGAAGCCTGATGGTGTGTGAAGTTAGTGAGCCAAATGGAGTTGTTCTCCCACAAGAACCACTCGGCTGATCCTTCTTCAATATGCCCTTCACCAACATGAAGTGTTCCTTTGATTGAATTAGCTCTCACACCAATATTTGCGTCTAGAGCCTTTGCATTGAGGGCTATCTGAAAACGGCTGTGGCGCTGAAGTTGCCTGTGAATGTGGAGTTGGTGGCATGTGAAACCCGCATGTGGAGCATTCGTTTGTGTGGGATGCTGACCAAGCTTTATTTCAGTCCTAGGCACACAAAGGGCACTAAGCATAGAGTGTGAAAACTGAGTTTCCTTGAGAGCTGCTTGGAAGCCTGATGGTGTGTGAAGTTAGTGAGCCAAATGGAGTTGTTCTCCCACAAGAACCACTCGGCTGATCCTTCTTCAATATGCCCTTCACCAACATGCAGTGTTTCCTTGATTGAATTAGCTCTCACACCAATATTTGCGTCTAGAGCCTTTGCATTGAGGGCTATCTGAAAACGGCTGTGGCGCTGAAGTTGCCTGTGAATGTGGAGTTGGTGGCATGTGAAACCCGCATGTGCAGCATTCGTTTATGTGGGATGCTCTCCAAGCTTCATTTCAGTCCTAGGCACTCATAGGGCACTAAGCATAGAGTGTGAAAACTGGGTTTCCTTGAGAGCTGCTTGGAAGCCTGATGGTGTGTGAAGTTAGTGAGCCAAATGGAGTTGTTCTCCCACAAGAACCACTCGGCTGATCCTTCTTCAATATGCCCTTCACCAACATGCAGTGTTTCCTTGATTGAATTAGCTCTCACACCAATATTTGCGTCTAGAGCCTTTGCATTGAGGGCTATCTGAAAACGGCTGTGGCGCTGAAGTTGCCTGTGAATGTGGAGTTGGTGGCATGTGAAACCCGCATGTGGAGCATTCGTTTGTGTGGGATGCTCACCAAGCTTCATTTCAGTCCTAGGAGCTCAAAGGGAACTAAGCATAGAGTGTGAAAACTGAGTTTCCTTGAGAGCTGCTTGGAAGCCTGATGGTGTGTGAAGTTAGTGAGCCAAATGGAGTTGTTCTCCCACAAGAACCACTCGGCTGATCCTTCTTCAATATGCCCTTCACCAACATGCAGTGTTTCCTTGATTGAATTAGCTCTCACACCAATATTTGCGTCTAGAGCCTTTGCATTGAGGGCTATCTGAAAACACCTGTGGCGCTGAAGTTGCCTGTGAATGTGGAGTTGGTGGCATGTGAAACCCGCATGTGGAGCATTCGTTTGTGTGGGATGCTCTACCAGGTTCATTCCTAGATAATGCACTCAAAGGGCACTAAGCATAGAGTGTGAAAACTGAGTTTCCTTGAGAGCTGCTTGGAAGCCTGATGGTGTGTGAAGTTAGTGAGCCAAATGGAGTTGTTCTCCCACAAGAACCACTCGGCTGATCCTTCTTCAATATGCCCTTCACCAACATGCAGTGTTTCCTTGATTGAATTAGCTCTCACACCAATATTTGCGTCTAGAGCCTTTGCATTGAGGGCTATTTGAAAACACCTGTGGCGCTGAAGTTGCCTGTGAATGTGGAGTTGGTGGCATGTGAAACCCGCATGTGGAGCATTCGTTTGTGTGGGATGCTCTACCAGGTTCATTCCTAGATAATGCACTCAAAGGGCACTAAGCATAGAGTGTGAAAACTGAGTTTCCTTGAGAGCTGCTTGGAAGCCTGATGGTGTGTGAAGTTAGTGAGCCAAATGGAGTTGTTCTCCCACAAGAACCACTCGGCTGATCCTTCTTCAATATGCCCTTCACCAACATGCAGTGTTTCCTTGATTGAATTAGCTCTCACACCAATATTTGCGTCTAGAGCCTTTGCATTGAGGGCTATCTGAAAACGGCTGTGGCGCTGAAGTTGCCTGTGAATGTGGAGTTGGTTGCATGTGAAACCCGTATGTGCAGCATTCGTTTATGTGGGATGCTGACCAAGCTTCATTTCAGTCCTAGGCACTCATAGGGCACTAAACATAGAGTGTGAAAACTGAGTTTCCTTGAGAGCTGCTTGGAAGCCTGATGGTGTGTGAAGTTAGTGAGCCAAATGGAGTTGTTCTCCCACAAGAACCACTCGGCTGATCCTTCTTCAATATGCCCTTCACCAACATGCAGTGTTTCCTTGATTGAATTAGCTCTCACACCAATATTTGCGTCTAGAGCCTTTGCATTGAGGGCTATCTGAAAACGGCTGTGGCGCTGAAGTTGCCTGTGAATGTGGAGTTGGTGGCATGTGAAACCCGCATGTGGAGCATTCGTTTGTGTGGGATGCTGACCAAGCTTCATTTCAGTCCTAGGCACACAAAGACCACTAAGCATAGAGTGTGAAAACTGAGTTTCCTTAAGAGCTGCTTGGAAGCCTGATGGTGTGTGAAGTTAGTGAGCCAAATGGAGTTGTTCTCCCACAAGAACCACTCGGCTGATCCTTCTTCAATATGCCCTTCAGCAACATGCAGTGTTTCCTTGATTGAATTAGCTCTCACACCAATATTTGCGTCTAGAGCCTTTGCATTGAGGGCTATCTGAAAACGGCTGTGGCGCTGAAGTTACCTGTGAATGTGGAGTTGGTGGCATGTGAAACCCGCATGTGGAGCATTCGTTTGTGTGGGATGCCCACCAAGCTTCATTTCAGTCCTAGGCACTCAAAGGGCACTAAGCATAGAGTGTGAAACCTGAGTTTCCTTGAGAGCTGCTTGGAAGCCTGATGGTGTGTGAAGTTAGTGAGCCAAATGGAGTTGTTCTCCCACAAGAACCACTCGGCTGATCCTTCTTCAATATGCCCTTCACCAACATGCAGTGTTTCCTTGATTGAATTAGCTCTCACACCAATATTTGCGTCTAGAGCCTTTGCATTGAGGGCTATCTGAAAACGGCTGTGGCGCTGAAGTTGCCTGTGAATGTGGAGTTGGTGGCATGTGAAACCCGCATGTGGAGCATTCGTTTGTGTGGGATGTTCTACCAGGTTCATTCCTAGATAATGCACTCAAAGGGCACTAAGCATAGAGTTTGAAAACTGAGTTTCCTTGAGAGCTGCTTGGAAGCCTGATGGTGTGTGAAGTTAGTGAGCCAAATGGAGTTGTTCTCCCACAAGAACCACTCGGCTGATCCTTCTTCAATATGCCCTTCACCAACATGCAGTGTTTCCTTGATTGAATTAGCTCTCACACCAATATTTGCGTCTAGAGCCTTTGCATTGAGGGCTATCTGAAAACGGCTGTGGCGCTGAAGTTGCCTGTGAATGTGGAGTTGGTGGCATGTGAAACCCGCATGTGGAGCATTCGTTTGTGTGGGATGCTGACCAAGCTTCATTTCTGTCCTAGGAGCTCAAAGGGCACTAAGCATAGAGTGTGAAACCTGAGTTTCCTTGAGAGCTGCTTGGAAGCCTGATGGTGTGTGAAGTTAGTGAGCCAAATGGAGTTGTTCTCCCACAAGAACCACTCGGCTGATCCTTCTTCAATATGCCCTTCACCAACATGCAGTGTTTCCTTGATTGAATTAGCTCTCACACCAATATTTGCGTCTAGAGCCTTTGTATTGAGGGCTATCTGAAAACGGCTGTGGCGCTGAAGTTGCCTGTCAATGTGGAGTTGGTGGCATGTGAAACCCGCATGTGGAGCATTCGTTTGTTTGGGATGCTCACCAAGCTTCATTTCAGTCCTAGGCACACAAAGGTCACTAAGCATAGAGTGTGAAACCTGAGTTTCCTTGAGAGCTGCTTGGAAGCCTGATGGTGTGTGAAGTTAGTGAGCCAAATGGAGTTGTTCTCCCACAAGAACCACTCGGCTGATCCTTCTTCAATATGCCCTTCACCAAAATGAAGTGTTCCTTTGATTGAATTAGCTCTCACACCAATATTTGCGTCTAGAGCCTTTGCATTGAGGACTATCTGAAAACGGCTGTGGCGCTGAAGTTGCCTCTGAATGTGGAGTTGGTGGCATGTGAAACCCGCATGTGGAGCATTCGTTTGTGTGGGATGCTGACCAAGCTTCATTTCAGTCCTAGGCACACAAAGAGCACTAAGCATAGAGTGTGAAAACTGAGTTTCCTTAAGAGCTGCTTGGAAGCCTGATGGTGTGTGAAGTTAGTGAGCCAAATGGAGTTGTTCTCCCACAAGAACCACTCGGCTGATCCTTCTTCAATATGCCCTTCACCAACATGCAGTGTTTCCTTGATTGAATTAGCTCTCACACCAATATTTGCGTCTAGAGCCTTTGCATTGAGGGCTATCTGAAAACGGCTGTGGCGCTGAAGTTGCCTGTGAATGTGGAGTTGGTGGCATGTGAAACCCGCATGTGGAGCATTCGTTTGTGTGGGATGCTGACCAAGCTTCATTTCAGTCCTAGGCACTCAAAGGGCACTAAGCATAGAGTGTGAAACCTGAGTTTCCTTGAGAGCTGCTTGGAAGCCTGATGGTGTGTGAAGTTAGTGAGCCAAATGGAGTTGTTCTCCCACAAGAACCACTCGGCTGATCCTTCTTCAATATGCCCTTCACCAACATGCAGTGTTTCCTTGATTGAATTAGCTCTCACACCAATATTTGCGTCTAGAGCCTTTGCATTGAGGGCTATCTGAAAACGGCTGTGGCGCTGAAGTTGCCTGTGAATGTGGAGTTGGTGGCATGTGAAACCCGCATGTGGAGCATTCGTTTATGTGGGATGCTCACCAAGCTTCATTTCAGTCCTAGGCACTCAAAGGGCACTAAGCATAGAGTGTGAAACCTGAGTTTCCTTGAGAGCTGCTTGGAAGCCTGATGGTGTGTGAAGTTAGTGAGCCAAATGGAGTTGTTCTCCCACAAGAACCACTCGGCTGATCCTTCTTCAATATGCCCTTCACCAACATGCAGTGTTTCCTTGATTGAATTAGCTCTCACACCAATATTTGCGTCTAGAGCCTTTGCATTGAGGGCTATCTGAAAACGGCTGTGGCGCTGAAGTTGCCTGTGAATGTGGAGTTGGTGGCATGTGAAACCCGCATGTGGAGCATTCGTTTGTGTGGGATGTTCTACCAGGTTCATTCCTAGATAATGCACTCAAAGGGCACTAAGCATAGAGTTTGAAAACTGAGTTTCCTTGAGAGCTGCTTGGAAGCCTGATGGTGTGTGAAGTTAGTGAGCCAAATGGAGTTGTTCTCCCACAAGAACCACTCGGCTGATCCTTCTTCAATATGCCCTTCACCAACATGCAGTGTTTCCTTGATTGAATTAGCTCTCACACCAATATTTGCGTCTAGAGCCTTTGCATTGAGGGCTATCTGAAAACGGCTGTGGCGCTGAAGTTGCCTGTGAATGTGGAGTTGGTGGCATGTGAAACCCGCATGTGGAGCATTCGTTTATGTGGGATGCTGACCAAGCTTCATTTCAGTCCTAGGCACACAAAGAGCACTAAGCATAGAGTGTGAAAACTGAGTTTCCTTGAGAGCTGCTTGGAAGCCTGATGGTGTGTGAAGTTAGTGAGCCAAATGGAGTTGTTCTCCCACAAGAACCACTCGGCTGATCCTTCTTCAATATGCCCTTCACCAACATGAAGTGTTCCTTTGATTGAATTAGCTCTCACACCAATATTTGCGTCTAGAGCCTTTGCATTGAGGGCTATCTGAAAACGGCTGTGGCGCTGAAGTTGCCTTTGAATGTGGAGTTGGTGGCATGTGAAACCCGCATGTGGAGCATTCGTTTGTGTGTGATGCTCTACCAGGTTCATTTCAGTCCTAGGAGCTCAAAGGGCACTAAGCATAGAGTGTGAAAACTGAGTTTCCTTGAGAGCTGCTTGGAAGCCTGATGGTGTGTGAAGTTAGTGAGCCAAATGGAGTTGTTCTCCCACAAGAACCACTCGGCTGATCCTTCTTCAATATGCCCTTCACCAACATGCAGTGTTTCCTTGATTGAATTAGCTCTCACACCAATATTTGCGTCTAGAGCCTTTGCATTGAGGGCTATCTGAAAACGGCTGTGGCGCTGAAGTTGCCTGTGAATGTGGAGTTGGTGGCAAGTGAAACCCGCATGTGGAGCATTCGTTTGTGTGGGATGCTGACCAAGCTTCATTTCAGTCCTAGGCACTCAAAGGGCACTAAGCATAGAGTGTGAAAACTGAGTTTCCTTGAGAGCTGCTTGGAAGCCTGATGGTGTGTGAAGTTAGTGAGCCAAATGGAGTTGTTCTCCCACAAGAACCACTCGGCTGATCCTTCTTCAAATGCCCTTCACCAACATGCAGTGTTTCCTTGATTGAATTAGCTCTCACACCAATATTTGCGTCTAGAGCCTTTGCATTGAGGGCTATCTGAAAACGGCTGTGGCGCTGAAGTTGCCTGTGAATGTGGAGTTGGTGGCATGTGAAACCCGCATGTGGAGCATTCGTTTGTGTGGGATGCTGACCAAGCTTCATTTCAGTCCTAGGCACACAAAGGGCACTAAGCATAGAGTGTGAAAACTGAGTTTCCTTGAGAGCTGCTTGGAAGCCTGATGGTGTGTGAAGTTAGTGAGCCAAATGGAGTTGTTCTCCCACAAGAACCACTCGGCTGATCCTTCTTCAATATGCCCTTCACCAACATGCAGTGTTTCCTTGATTGAATTAGCTCTCACACCAATATTTGCGTCTAGAGCCTTTGCATTGAGGGCTATCTGAAAACGGCTGTGGCGCTGAAGTTGCCTGTGAATGTGGAGTTGGTGGCATGTGAAACCCGCATGTCGAGCATTCGTTTATGTGGGATGCTCTCCAAGCTTCATTTCAGTCCTAGGCACTCATAGGGCACTAAACATAGAGTGTGAAACCTGAGTTTCCTTGAGAGCTGCTTGGAAGCCTGATGGTGTGTGAAGTTAGTGAGCCAAATGGAGTTGTTCTCCCACAAGAACCACTCGGCTGATCCTTCTTCAATATGCCCTTCACCAACATGCAGTGTTTCCTTGATTGAATTAGCTCTCACACCAATATTTGCGTCTAGAGCCTTTGCATTGAGGGCTATCTGAAAACGGCTGTGGCGCTGAAGTTGCCTGTGAATGTGGAGTTGGTGGCATGTGAAACCCGCATGTGGAGCATTCGTTTATGTGGGATGCTCTCCAAGCTTCATTTCAGTCCTAGGCACTCAAAGGGCACTAAGCATAGAGTGTGAAAACTGAGTTTCCTTGAGAGCTGCTTGGAAGCCTGATGGTGTGTGAAGCTAGTGAGCCAAATGGAGTTGTTCTCCCACAAGAACCACTCGGCTGATCCTTCTTCAATATGCCCTTCACCAACATGCAGTTTTTCCTTGATTGAATTAGCTCTCACACCAATATTTGCGTCTAGAGCCTTTGCATTGAGGGCTATCTGAAAACGGCTGTGGCGCTGAAGTTGCCTGTGAATGTGGAGTTGGTGGCATGTGAAACCCGCATGTGCAGCATTCGTTTATGTGGGATGCTCTCCAAGCTTCATTTCAGTCCTAGGCACTCATAGGGCACTAAGCATAGAGTGTGAAAACTGAGTTTCCTTGAGAGCTGCTTGGAAGCCTGATGGTGTGTGAAGTTAGTGAGCCAAATGGAGTTGTTCTCCCACAAGAACCACTCGGCTGATCCTTCTTCAATATGCCCTTCACCAACATGCAGTGTTTCCTTGATTGAATTAGCTCTCACACCAATATTTGCGTCTAGAGCCTTTGCATTGAGGGCTATCTGAAAACGGCTGTGGCGCTGAAGTTGCCTGTGAATGTGGAGTTGGTGGCATGTGAAACCCGCATGTGGAGCATTCGTTTGTGTGGGATGCTCACCAAGCTTCATTTCAGTCCTAGGCACTCAAAGGTCACTAAGCATAGAGTGTGAAACCTGAGTTTCCTTGAGAGCTGCTTGGAAGCCTGATGGTGTGTGAAGTTAGTGAGCCAAATGGAGTTGTTCTCCCACAAGAACCACTCGGCTGATCCTTCTTCAATATGCCCTTCACCAACATGAAGTGTTCCTTTGATTGAATTAGCTCTCACACCAATATTTGCGTCTAGAGCCTTTGCATTGAGGGCTATCTGAAAACGGCTGTGGCGCTGAAGTTGCCTGTGAATGTGGAGTTGGTGGCATGTGAAACCCGCATGTGGAGCATTCGTTTGTGTGGGATGCTCTACCAGGTTCATTTCAGTCCTAGGCACTCAAAGGGCACTAAGCATAGAGTGTGAAAACTGAGTTTCCTTGAGAGCTGCTTGGAAGCCTGATGGTGTGTGAAGTTAGTGAGCCAAATGGAGTTGTTCTCCCACAAGAACCACTCGGCTGATCCTTCTACAATATGCCCTTCACCAACATGCAGTGTTTCCTTGATTGAATTAGCTCTCACACCAATATTTGCGTCTAGAGCCTTTGCATTGAGGGCTATCTGAAAACGGCTGTGGCGCTGAAGTTGCCTGTGAATGTGGAGTTGGTGGCATGTGAAACCCGCATGTGGAGCATTCGTTTGTGTGGGATGCTGACCAAGCTTCATTTCAGTCCTAGGCACTCAAAGGGCACTAAGCATAGAGTGGTAAACCTGAGTTCCTTGAGAGCTGCTTGGAAGCCTGATGGTGTGTGAAGTTAGTGAGCCAAATGGAGTTGTTCTCCCCACAAGAACCACTCGGCTGATCCTTCTTCAATATGCCCTTCACCAACATGCAGTGTTTCCTTGATTGAATTAGCTCTCACACCAATATTTGCGTCTAGAGCCATGCATTGAGGGCTATCTGAAAACGGCTGTGGCGCTGAAGTTGCCTGTGAATGTGGAGTTGGTGGCATGTGAAACCCGCATGTGGAGCATTCGTTTGTGTGGGATGCTGACCAAGCTTTATTTCAGTCCTAGGCACACAAAGGGCACTAAGCATAGAGTGTGAAAACTGAGTTTCCTTGAGAGCTGCTTGGAAGCCTGATGGTGTGTGAAGTTAGTGAGCCAAATGGAGTTGTTCTCCCACAAGAACCACTCGGCTGATCCTTCTTCAATATGCCCTTCACCAACATGCAGTGTTTCCTTGATTGAATTAGCTCTCACACCAATATTTGCGTCTAGAGCCTTTGCATTGAGGGCTATCTGAAAACGGCTGTGGCGCTGAAGTTGCCTGTGAATGTGGAGTTGGTGGCATGTGAAACCCGCATGTGCAGCATTCGTTTATGTGGGATGCTCTCCAAGCTTCATTTCAGTCCTAGGCACTCATAGGGCACTAAGCATAGAGTGTGAAAACTGGGTTTCCTTGAGAGCTGCTTGGAAGCCTGATGGTGTGTGAAGTTAGTGAGCCAAATGGAGTTGTTCTCCCACAAGAACCACTCGGCTGATCCTTCTTCAATATGCCCTTCACCAACATGCAGTGTTTCCTTGATTGAATTAGCTCTCACACCAATATTTGCGTCTAGAGCCTTTGCATTGAGGGCTATCTGAAAACGGCTGTGGCGCTGAAGTTGCCTGTGAATGTGGAGTTGGTGGCATGTGAAACCCGCATGTGGAGCATTCGTTTGTGTGGGATGCTCACCAAGCTTCATTTCAGTCCTAGGAGCTCAAAGGGAACTAAGCATAGAGTGTGAAAACTGAGTTTCCTTGAGAGCTGCTTGGAAGCCTGATGGTGTGTGAAGTTAGTGAGCCAAATGGAGTTGTTCTCCCACAAGAACCACTCGGCTGATCCTTCTTCAATATGCCCTTCACCAACATGCAGTGTTTCCTTGATTGAATTAGCTCTCACACCAATATTTGCGTCTAGAGCCTTTGCATTGAGGGCTATCTGAAAACACCTGTGGCGCTGAAGTTGCCTGTGAATGTGGAGTTGGTGGCATGTGAAACCCGCATGTGGAGCATTCGTTTGTGTGGGATGCTCTACCAGGTTCATTCCTAGATAATGCACTCAAAGGGCACTAAGCATAGAGTGTGAAAACTGAGTTTCCTTGAGAGCTGCTTGGAAGCCTGATGGTGTGAAGTTAGTGAGCCAAATGGAGTTGTTCTCCCACAAGAACCACTCGGCTGATCCTTCTTCAATATGCCCTTCACCAACATGCAGTGTTTCCTTGATTGAATTAGCTCTCACACCAATATTTGCGTCTAGAGCCTTTGCATTGAGGGCTATCTGAAAACGGCTGTGGCGCTGAAGTTGCCTGTGAATGTGGAGTTGGTTGCATGTGAAACCCGTATGTGCAGCATTCGTTTATGTGGGATGCTGACCAAGCTTCATTTCAGTCCTAGGCACTCATAGGGCACTAAACATAGAGTGTGAAAACTGAGTTTCCTGAGAGCTGCTTGGGAAGCCTGATGGTGTGTGAAGTTAGTGAGCCAAATGGAGTTGTTCTCCCACAAGAACCACTCGGCTGATCCTTCTTCAATATGCCCTTC